>NW_007252254.1:841812-962811 GCF_000164805.1 Carlito syrichta | reverse complement strand
GGCTGTGGTGGCCGGGAGCAGCCACTGCACTCCAGTCTGGGCGACAGAGTGAGAATCCAACTCAAAAAAAAAAAAAAAGGTAGCTGGGATTACAGGCACACACCAGCATGCACTTCCATTTGGTAAAGTTTAATGCCCATTGACAATAAAATATTTAGAACAATAAAACAACGCTTTTTTTTTTTTGAGTTGGAGTCAAATGGATGAGCATGCTCCAAATCTCACTCACAATAACAACAAAAATATGTAATATTTAGAAGTAAATATAGAATGACTGATTTAGTGGGTAACCTAAAAGCAGTACTGAATGAAAACTGAGGCATTCAGAGGAAACCATGTTTTAAAAGGTATCCCTTTGCCACAGGTAGATTGATGACAATCCCAGTCAAAATCCCCTTAATCCTAATAAAAATCTCAGCATGGGTGGTGGATATGGATGCTGGCTTGAGGAGGGGGCCAGCAGAGGTGACAAAGATGGCCAGCCATCTCTCCCCAGGGCATCTGTGGAGGCACAGCTGTAGATGGAGGGCTAGACCGGCCCAACCGTGTACTGAAGGTGGCCTTGAGTTTCTGGAAGGCTGCCTGGTAACCCTCCTCTCCTCCCCTGGGGGGCTTATTTGATTTGTCTTTTTTCCTAGAACTAAACAATATTAGTGTGAATTAAAGGGATGTAAGGCTGGGTGCAGTGACTCACACCTGTAATCCCAGTGATTTGGGAGGCTGAAGAGGGAGGGTTTTTGAGCCCAGGAGTTTGAGAGCAGCCTGAGCAACACAGAGCAACCCTTTCTCTACAAAATAAAAAAAAAAAAAAATTTTAAGGGAGGGATATAAGAATATGTAATAAGCAGGGATGTTAAACAGTATCCTGAAAAAGAAGTCAAGTAGAACGACCAACCCCAGCAGAAGAAGCACAATATAACACAGCAGCAAATACAGTGACAATGTCTGCACTAATAGAACACAAACTTCTGACCAAAGAAAGGGAGTATTCACTGGGGGTACTGCCCTCCCCAGGCCCAGGTGCCCTTGTCACAAGGTCTGTCTGATGGGCGTCTGGCTCCTGTATCATCATCATCGCATCTCTGAGTTTCTCTTCCTCTTCCTGACTGTTGGTCTGTTTTTCTGCAGGTCCAAGCCTTGTCATCTGCCAGTAAGTTTGAAGCGGAGTTAAAAGCTGAGCAAGATGAGCGGAAGCGGGAGGAAGAGGAGAGGAGGGTCCGCCAGGCAGCCTTCCAGGAACTCAAGGCCACCTTCAGTACATAGTCGGGCCAACCTAGCCCTCCATCCACAGCTGTGCCTCACAGATGCCCCGAGGAGAGATGGCCGGGCATCTTCATCACCCCTACCGGCCCCCTCCCCGAGCCAGCATCCACACCCACCATCCATGCCAGCTCCCATGCCAGTCCTCACTCCCCCTGTGTCCAAGTGTCCAAGTCCCTCTGAGAGGCTCCTGGGATGAGCCAGGTGCCTGTTCACTTTTCTCTCCAGCCTCTGCTTTTCTGCCCTTCCCTATAGCCAGAACTTGACTCTTCTTGGCAATCTTCACTTTGTCCTTGTCTCTTTGCCATTCTACAACAGAGAAAAATCTGCTGTGTTAATTTGTACAGATATGTCTGTCTCTGGGTCCTCAGAAGAAATGTTCAGTTTCTTGGGGAATCCTCTGTACTCCTCCTTTCTGTCTCCTGACCAACTGCCCTGTTCTCATCCTTAGAGTCTGCCAGCTCTTTTTGCATCTTCTGTCCTTGGGTGATGGTGGATTTTTTAGGAAGGCTAGGGTGGACTACTGCCTGTTCCCTCTCCGACAGGGGAGAGCAGCATGCAGCCGAAGCGACACATATTAGAGCACAGAGTTCTGCTCCTTCCTGTCACCTTCTTCTGGGCTCTTAGCATTCCCCCTAGGTCTACCCTCTTCGTGCTACTTAACTGTAAGAATGACAGAATAATTAGAATACTAATGAGTAGATGGATTCCTGTTCATTCTGACTCCATGCAAATTATATCACAGTGGGCCCCTGACATTTCCAAGTGATAACTCTGGGACCTTTCAAAATCCTGAAAGTCATGGCCATCCTCATCATCTAGCCAGTTTCCAAGATCTGCTCCAAGGTGTTGAGGTGAAGAGGTTCTTAACTCCAGTACAGGTTTTTATATCATGTGAGTTCTTGGGATTACTCATTAATACCAGCAGTTTGTTGTATTTTTAAAAAATATTTCCTACTGTCATATTTATTACTTTTGTAACTGCTGTCCTTACAATAAAGAAGACATCTGCCTTTCTACCTTACAGCTGTTCCTTTTTAAATAAACTGTGCAAATGAACTTGGCCATCATATCAATGTGTTTCTGTCTTCTTTGAATTAGGAGAAAAGGGTATTTTCTATAGGGGCCGAGTCCCGCCCAGGGCTTCTGTTTGACACCAAGCCCCTGAAGTACTGTTAGAAATGGGAACTGGAGGGTTGGTTTTTACTCTGTAACATTCAAAGTACTGAGATTTTCAGCTGCAGGTAAAAACTGTAGCTTAATTTCTTTTGCTTCCTAGACCCTTTGAACCTCTGATGAAGGCCAATACCCTTCTTTACCATGTAAAATCCAGGGTACTTGGGGACCCATGTAAGGACCACTGTCCTAAGGGAGTACTCTTTGCTCCTCAGGAAAGATCACTTAGTTTCTGTGCAAGTTTGAGACTTAAGCTTCACAGACACCGTTTTTTCTAACTAGGGCCACTCTCTGTTTTCCCAACTAGAGGGAAGGGACACAAAAAAGGAGAGATATTTACCATGTGATCTAGCAGTTGTGCTCTTTCGTATTTATCCATATGAGAGCTTACGTTCACATGAAAACCTGCAGACAAATTTTTTTTTCAAGTTGGAGGTCTCACTTTGTTGCCCAGGCTGGAGTACAGTGGCATGATCCCAGCTCACCATAGCCTCAACCTCCTGGGCTCAGGAGATCCTTCTGCCTCAGCCTCCCTAGTAGCTGGAACTACAGGCAATCACAACCATGCCCAGCTAATTTTTTAATTTTTTTGTAGAAACGAGGTTTCACTATGTTGCCCAGGCTGGTCTCAAATTCCTGAGCTTAAGCATTCCTCTTGCCTTGGCCTCCAAAATACTGGGATTATAATTGTGAGCCATCACACCCAACTGCACAGGAATCTATAGCAGCGTTATTCATAATTTGGAAACAACTAAGATATTCTCCAGTAGATGAATGGATAACCATACTGTGGTTCATCCACACAATGGAATATTATTCAGTGGTGAGAAGAAATATGATTCAACATTAGAAAGAAATGAGTTATTGAATCACAAAAAGACATGGAGAAAACTTAAATACTGAGTGAAAGAAGCCAATCTGGAAATGCTACATACTATTTGATAGTAACTATATGACATCCTGGAGAAGGCAAACTGAAGACAGTAAAAAGCTCAGGGAGGGAGGGAGGACTAAAAGCACAGAGGATTTTTAGGGCAATGAAACTTACTCTCTATGATACTATTATGGTGGCTGCATGTCATTACACATTTATCACAGCCCACATATGTCATTATACATTTATCAAAGCACAGCACAATAAATGGACCCTGATGTAAACTATGGACTTTAGTTAATAATAGATCAATGTGGGCACATCAGTTATAATAAATGTACCACATGAATGCAAGATAATAATAGAGAAAATGAAGAGGGATGTGGGGCAGGGTATATGGGGACACTGAATTTTTGGCTCAGTTTTTCTTTAAACCTAAAACTTCTTTTAAAAATAAGGTCTGTTACTGTCAAAAGAAAGAAAAGAACAGAGACAACAGTGTAATTTCTTAAAACATCCATTTGCCTCTCTGGATAAGCCGGTCCAAGAAAAAGCTAACACTCTTGATTGCAAGTGAAAAGAAATGCAGCAGAAAGGACTTCAGACCAAAAAAAAAAAGGTTACATTGATCATGGACCTGCAAAGTCCAGGGAGAGGATGTCTGCTCCCTCTTGGTCACAAAGTCCTACAGAAACTGCCCCCTCATGTCCCTCACCTTGGCTCCTGCCCTCCTTCTCCAGGACCACCACCCCAGCTCAGGCCATTGGCTCCTTCTTGGGTCTCTACAGTGGTCTCCTTATGGGTTTCTCTGATTTTCCCTAATTTTGCCATGATATTCCACTTTGTAGCTAGAATAACCTTTTTTTTTTTTTTTTAAGTCGGAGTCTCACTGTCAGCCCGGCTTAGAATCTTTATAAAAGGCAAACCAGTTACTAACATTTCTGCTTTGAAGTCCATTCTCCACTTTCAGGATCTGGCCCCTGCTCACCCCTCCCGCTTTATCTCTTACCCCTCCTCCTTCCAAACGCTGTAGGTCTGTGCGAAGCCTAACGGTTCCTGGAAAGTGCCACACCTCCAGGTTTTTGCACAAGCAACTTCCTCTGCCTGCCCCTCCCGCCCTCCCTTTCACTGGCCAACTACTACTCACTGCTAATGACTCAGCTCAGAGATTATTTTCAGGAAGCTTCTTTGATGCTCCCAGGCTAGGGGAGGTGCCCTTCTCAGGATTCCCCTTCCACCCAGGGCGTTCCTCTTTTATAATCCTTATGGCATTATGCAGTAGCCCTCTTTACTTCTCGGTCTTCCCAATGGGATTATGAACACTTTGAAGAGCAGGAACGCTGCCTTGCCCACCTTTGTAGGCCTTGGCATGATGCTTGGCATGTAGCAGGTGCCTTGGCATGTTGTTTTCAGAAGGATGTGCAGGGCTTGTTGGAGCAGACGGAGATAGACACTGCAGGATCATTCCCTCTGATGTCAGAGACCTAAGCTCCTCGACATGGGAGCCTTTTAGAAGTGAGGACAGCAGAGCTCGTGGGAGTATCACTAGAAGAGTGATGAGTCAACTCCCCAGAGGCCCTCCTTTGACTGAGCAGTAGGAAAAACCAACCAAGCAACCTAGTCTTGCCCCTGCCCCGGAGGCTGCGTGATGTAATGGGATTGGACTCTGAGGCTAGGCAACTAACTGAACCTCATTGAGCCTCAGCCTCACCTGTAAAATGGGGATGGTGATTACCTACCTGGAAGTTTCCGTGCCTGGGATATATTTTGTGCCAGGACCCACAAGTCTCTTTTCTCCTGTTCCCCCTCCACTACTGCAGCTCTGTTTCCTCCTGAGCCCTGGGTCTCTCCAGTTAGGTCCGGGGGATCCCAGGCCAGAGTAGCCCAGAAATGCTCAGTCCCTTGACCCCCAAGGCAGATGCCTACTTACCCAGTTTTTCCATTCTTTTGAGTCCCCTTTCCCAACTAGCCCAGGGAAACTTGTGCCAGTCTGCCTGCTCACCTGGTGTGCCCCCTGCTGCTGCCAGTTGCTGAGTTCTTTGGGCCCAATCATCTGACCCGACACTTGTGGCCTTGTTTCTGCTCAGATTTCTTCTTGCTGACTCTGCCTGTCCACAAGGCCAGATTCTAGCACATCCCTGCCCACCTGGCCTGACAGAACAAAATGATGGTTCCATAGCTATCCTCTGGGTCCTGTGATGGTGGTGGGGCCCTGGGGGGCCAACTTAGAATACTACAACTTAGGGAGGTGCTAAAGATGGGACCCCAATAGGGGTCTTTTTTGTGCCTCCCCCCCATGGCTTTCGAAAGCCAATTGATTTTGGCATTCTGTCATGTTGTGTTGGTGGGTGTGTACATTGCTGCTGCCTTTTTGTTATTAATGTTACTTCCCCCCTCCCCATATATTTTTTGAGTCTGGTTCTCACTCTGTTGCTCAGGCTAGAGCACAGGGGCATGATCATGGCTTACTGCAGCTTGACTTCCTGGGCTCAGGTGATCCTTCTACCTCAGCCTCTGGAATAGCTGGGTCTACAGGCATATGCCACCACACCCAGATAATTTTTTGATTTTTTTGTAGAAACAGGGTCTTACTATGTTGCTTAAGATGGACTCGAACTCCTGAACTCAAGCAACCCTTCTGCCTTGGCCTCCTGAAGTGCTGGGATTATAGGCGTGAGTTACCACGCCTGGTGATTTTTTTCTATTTTTCTTTACGGAGGTAATCAAGTTAAAGTTGCTATCTTTTTGAAGGACAGTTTAGTAGACTGTTAACATTGTATCTGTATTAATCATTTATTTCTTATGTTAACAAATCATTCCACAACTTAGTGCCGTAAAACAATTAACATTTATTATCTCACACAATTTCTGAGGGTCAGGAATTCAGAAGCAGTTTAGCAGGGTAGTTCCGGCTCAGGGTCTCTCATGAGACTGTACTCACAATGTCAGCGGGGGCTGCAGTCATCTGAAGGCTTGACTAGGGTTGAAGGATCCACTTTCAGGGTGACTCACTCATGTGATTTGCAAGCTAATGCTGGCTGTTGGCAGGAGGCCTCAGTTGCCTGCCATGTGAACCTCTCCATGGGGCTGCTTGAGCGTCTTCACAACATGGCAGCTGACTTTCCCAAGAACAAGTGATACAAGAGAGAGTAAAGGGTAAGCTACAATGTCTTTAAGATTTAGCTTCAGAAATCACACTCTGTCATTTCCTTAAAATTCCACTGGTCACACAGGTCAGCCCTATTGGCAAGAATTACTGGGAGCCATCTTGAAGGCCACCTACTGCAGAATTAGTCAGCGTCCTTAATTGCAAGTAGCAGAATCTAAGCCAGACTGATTTAAGCAGAAAAGAAATTGATTGAAAAGACATTGAGGAGTTCCCAGAATCTCTAGCAGGGCTGGGGGGCCAGGCTCAGGAAGTAGGCAGGAGGCCAGGCAGCTGGGACAGCAGCCAAAAGCACACCATGGGAACCAGCCAGGGATGATGCTGCTGCCCTGGCTGACGAGCATGCTATGGTGCCCTGCTTCTTCAGGTCATTTACTCCGGATCAGAGGCTGAGGCTGAGCCCAGTCACATGCCCATGGGCGGGGGGTAGGAGGTGGGGGGAGAGAGATTATCTAGACTTTTTGTCTTCTGTAAAGGGAGATAAGCTCTTCCTGCCACCAAGAGTCTCATTTTCCCCAAACATGGGAAAGTATTTCAGAAGCAGAACGGTCGTGAAAGAAGGGCAGGTGTCTATTGTAGAGATACACATAAGCTTCGATCCAGGAATTTATCATTTAAGTAAATATAAAAATGAACAAGGATATACTTGAAGGAATACTCATTACAGTGTTGTTTGTAATAGCAAAAATACAATCAGGATATCTATCAGCAGGGGATAGGTTAAGTACATTATGGTACATCCAGATAAATGTGCGCTGCTAAGCAGCCATTGCAAAAAACGTGGAGGCAAGGTGTGGTGGCTCACACCTGTAATCCCAGCACTTTTGGGAGACTGAGGCAGAAGGATCACCTGAGCCCATCAGGTTGAGGCTGCAGTGGCCGTGAGTGTGCCACTGCTCTTCAGCCTGGGCCACAGAGTGAGACTACAACTCAAAAATAAATAAATAAATAAAAGACAGCTAATTAAAAAAGGGGAATCTCTGACCACAAAGAAAACAAGAACGGTTGAATATGCATGTCGGAACCCTTTGGAACAGCAGAAATATGAAAAGGTAAAGATGCAAAAGACTCAGGAAAAAAAAAGAATATTTTGCGATGTTATCATGGGACATTAGGTGAAAGGATACATTTATTGTATTCCAATAGCTATACGATTTAGTTGTCTTTGTACATGTAGCAGTTGGAAACTAATTAAAAATATAGGCCAGACATGGTGGCTCTCATGCCTGTGATTCCAGCACTTTGGGAGGCCAAGGTGAGAAGATTGCTTGAGTCCAGGAGTCCAAGACCAGCCTGGGCAATATAATGAGAGCTCATCTCTAAACTTCATCAAAATATTATCCATGTGTGGTGGTGTATTCCTATAGTCCCAGCTACTAGGGAGGTTGAGACGGAAGGATTGCCTGAGCTAGGAGGTTGAGGCTGTGGAGAGTCATGATTGTGTCACTGCACTCCAGCCCAGGCACAGAATGAAACCCCAACTCATAACGAAACAAAACAAAACAAAACAAAAAATACAAGTACTTTTATAATAAAAAATGTTATTCAAACATAAATATGAATTTGTTTCCTTATTTGTCAGCTGAGCAGCTTTTATATCTTTTTTTTTTTTAAAGCAGGATTTACTGAGAGGACAGAAAAGTTCCCACAGTGGGAGGGGACCTGAGGGCTTTGCCCGTATGAGCGACTTTTCTTGTTTCCTCAGCTTTCTGGTACATTATCCTCAGTCACTCTCTTATCTGTGTGTTCTCTTTGGTTTTCAGTTGTGTACCCAAACTTCTTTTTATTTATTTGTCTGTTTGTTGATTTATTTATTTTTGTAGAGACAGGGTCTCACTCTGTTGCCCAGGCTAGAGTGCAGTGGCGCTATCACTCGGCTATAATTCACTGCAGCCTTGACCTTCTCAGGAGCTGGAACTACAGGTGTGCACCACTATAGCTGGCTAATTTTTAAATTTTTTTGTATGTTACCCAAGTTGGTCTCAACCTCCTAGGCTCAAGTGATTCTCCCACCTTAGCCTCCTAAAGTGCTGGAACTATAGGCCTAAACCACTGTTCCTGGCCCCAGCTTTCTTATTTAGGGTCCTGATCTGAGTGATCACTGCCCTCTGCGCCAGCCATTCCATCCTCCCTTTCTAAACGTCTGCATCCTTTCTTCCTTATCACCCTCTTTTTCCTTACCCTCTGTTCTTCTTTGTCTGTGGAGATTTTCAGGCTCCAAATTCATGGCCATTCATCAGCCCCATTCTCCTTGACACTTCTGCAGATTGGATGCTGCCAGCTAGTCTTGTCCTTTGTCTGCTTCTAGCCTGCTCTTACCTGTAACTTCTCTCTGTCCTCCCAAAAGCCTATCTTCATAATTTTCTTTCCTGCTGTTGCTGATTTGGAATGATTCCCCAGGATTGCAAACATCTCTTGCCTATGGATGACTCTCAGATCTGCATCTCTGACCCCTTCTAATCTCCTTCATTTCAATGGCCTCTTCAAACATTGAGAGGACTGTATTAGTTTGCTCAGGCCACCATAACAATGTACTCTAAACTGGGTGGCTTAAACAGAAATCTATTGCCTAGCAGTTTCTAGAGATTGGAAGTCCAGGATCAAGGTGTTGGCAGGGCTGATTCCTTCTGAGGTCATGAGAGAGAATCTGTTGCATGCCTGTTTGTGTCCACATTTCCCCTTTTTATAAGGACACCCATCCTATTGGATTAGGGTCCACCCTGATGACCCCATCTTAACAAATAACATCTGTGGTGACATTATTTCAAAATAGAGTCACATTGTGAGGTACTGAGTTTTAGAATTCCAACATATCTTTTGGGAGGGACACACTTCAATCCATAACAGTGATGTTCCAGCTACTATTGTTGTGAACACATTACCCCACAACTTAGTGGCTTGAAATTCCCATTTTATTATGCTGATGGATTTGGTGGATCAAAAATTCAGATGAGGCACAGTGAGGATGCGTATTCCTACTTCATGGTATCTTGGGTTTTGACACCTGGGGTTGACTAGACAACTTAGGACTGGAATCTTCTGGTGGCATTTTTCTTTCAGATGTTTCATTGTTGATTCTGGCTGTAAGCTGGGACTTAAGTTGGGGCTGTTGACAGGTCAACTATGCGGGCCTCTCCTTGTGGTCTGGGCTTCAGGCAGCTTTCTCTTCAAAGGAGACTGTTTCAGTATGCATGGTGGGAGCTGTATCACCTCTTCTGATCTAGCACTGGTTTTACTTCTACCACATTCTGTGGATTATAAGGGCCCAAGGGAAGGGGAATTAGATTCTAACATCTAGAAAGGGTAGTGAGGGTCCTAGAAGAGTATGTCGAATGCAAGAAATTGTTGCAGTCATCTTTGGAAAAATACAATCTGTCACAGGTCATGAACCTGTGTTTATCACAAATTAAATTTGTTTCAGGTTAAACGCCTTACCTTCCTCTTATCCCCAAATGATCTATTGTTCTTTTTTTTTTTTTTTGTAGAGATGAGGTCTTGCTATGTTGCTCAGGCTAGTCTCAAACTCCTGGGTTCAAGTAAACCTCTCTCCTCAGCAACCCGAAGCGTTGGGTTTGCAGGTGTGAGCCACTGTATCCAGCCAAGAAGCCAGTCTTAAAAGGTTACATACTATATTGTTCTATTTCTATGCCATTATAATTCAAACTATAAGGACAGGAAACAGACAGTGGTTGTAGGGGGTAGGAATGAGGATAAGAGCTGACTACTAAGGGTCATTGGAGGAAACCGTGAGTGGTGGAACTATCTTTTACCTTGATTTTAGTGGCAGTTATACATACCTGTATATCAAAAGTTGCAGAACTATACACTAAAATGCTAAATTTTACTGTGTGTAAAATATATCTTAATTTTTAAAAATGTATAGGCAATGTACAGGTGTCATAGCATCCAAGAGGTGGCATGACAAGCTGGTTAGGGACTTGGGCTCTGCAATCAGCCAGCCTGGGTTAAAGTTCTGACTGAGATCTGGAGAAGGTAAGTACTTCTCTGAGATGCTTGGTTAGATTTCTTTTTTAATTTTATTATTTTTTATCATTATTATTATTGTTGAGTCAACGTCTCATTCCATTGCCCAGGCTAGAGTGCAGTGGCATGATCATGCTCAGTGCAGCATTGACATGGGCTCAGGTGATCCTTCTACCTCAGCCTCCTGAGTAGCTGGGACTACAGGTGTGAGCCGTTGTGCTCTGCAGTGGTTCTGCATTTATTTATTTATTTATTTAGAGTTGGAGTCTCACTCTGTCGCCCAGGCTCAGGTGATCTTTCTACCTCAGGTTTCCAAGTATCTGGAATCACAGATATGTGACATCGGGTTCTGCTGATTTATTTATTTATTTATTTATTTATTTATTTATTTATTTATTTATTTATTTATTTATTTATTGTAGAGATGAGGTCTCTGGGATTACAGGCGTGAGCCACCGAGCCCAGCTGTGGTTCTGCATTTTTTTTTTTTTTTTTGAGTTGGAGTCTCACTCTGTTGCCTAGGCTGGAGAGCAGTGGCACACTCCCGGCCACCCCATCGTCAACCTGTAGGGTCCAGGCGATCCTTCTGCCTCAGTCTTCCAAGTAGCTGGAAATACAGGCGCAGCTACCACGCCCGGCTAATTTATTTATTTATTGTAGAGATGAAGTCTTGCCAAGTTGCCCAATTGGTCTCGAACCTGTGGGCTCAGGCTGGTCTTGAACTCATGGGTTTAGGGAATCCTCTCACTTCGGTCTCCCAAAGTGCTGGGATTACAGGCTTGAGCCACCGTGCCTGGCTTAGTTCTGCATCTCTAATAAGCCTCCAGGTAATGTTGAAACTGCTGGACCTCTTTGAGCAGAAAGTGTTTCAGAAAGTAGGAAGTGGCCAATCACGTTGAAGACAGAGAAGCAGTAAATCAAAATGGGAACTGAATAACTCCAATTATCAATCTGTAGCTTGAAATGTCCTTAGGGCAAGCAAAAGGTGGATAGGTAAGCAAGCCACTTTGGGGAGGTTCATGATTACATGCCAGGAGTGGAAATGGAGAAAGGGCATATACATTCTTTTGTGCAGTTTGGTTTTGAACGGACACAGAGTCGAAGGAGGTAGATGCGGGGAATTGGAGTTTTATTTTATTTTTTTGTTTCCAAACAAAGTTTATTAGCGAGAAAAGAAAGAAGAAGGAAGAAGAAGAAAGATTCATGGCAGAAAGACCTGCCATGGGGAAGTTTTTCAAAGAAGAAAAATTGCACCGGAGTTCTTAACATTAAATTTTAAGACGGGAGACACGAGTATATTTTTAAAGTTGATGAAAAGGATCCTGGCAGAAGGAGGAATTAGAGGCACGGGAAAGAGTGGGTTGACACGAGAAGAGTACAGTTGCCAGACTGAACAAATAAAAACACAGGGTGCCCAGTTAAAATTGAATTTCAGACAAACAACGAATAATTTTTTAGTGAGCCCCCAATATTGCTGGGCGTCCATTTTATTTGGCAACCCTAAAATAGAAGATCTTTCGGTCCAGATATACTAGGAGGGAGTCATAGCTCTAAAGCCCTTACCAGCTGTCACATTCCTACTCTCTAGAATGAATTCCCAGATCTACCAGAACTGTAACAAGTGGAGAAACTGCCCAGAATATCAGCTTTTGTCGCTTTTCCATTCGTTTTAGGATGGCAAATGGGCAGGAAAATGTCGGACTAAAAGCTGTGGAAAAGTTCTCGTTTGAAAAACCAGCACGTAATTGATGCAGAGATTTTTGAACTGCAAACAGGAACTGGATTGGGTGTACAGGACAGTGAGTCACACGGTGCCTGGCTCGCGTCCAACTCTGGAACCCAACTCAACTCAACTCAAGGGCAGGCAACGAGCTGCAGCCTGGAGACCACGGGCGCCTGCGCGATGCGGCTGTCCCGCCCCCTTCCCAGCTTTTCATCCGGGTCTTGGGCAGGAGCACGTCTGGGCAGAGGGGCGGGAGGCAGCGGCAAGGATGTCGTGGGAGACTAGAGAGTAGGGAGGGAAGCAAAGCGGGGCGGGGGCGGAGCAAGGGGCGTGGCGGAGCGAGCGTGGATCACGTGACGTGCGTGGCGACGTGTCGGCCATCTTGTGTTGTTGAGGCTGAGGACTGACTTGGGTTCTGAGAGACTCCCTGTCCCGGACCGCAGGTAACCAGCGACTCCGTCTCGCTCCCCTGCCCGGCTCTGCTCCGCGTCCCGGCCCTCCTGCCGCGCCCTGGGCCTCCTGTGACTCCGGCCCGCATTCGCGTCCCCGCCGCTCCGACCCGACCCGGCCGCATGGACACCCACAGGCCGCCCGGCAGCGGCCGCGGCCGGCTTGGGCCGTCAGGCGAGGGGACAGGTCAGGTGCAGGGCCGAAGAGAGCCTCCTCCCGGGCGAGGGGTCCTGCGAGGCTTGTCGCGTCTCGGCTGCGGGGAGCTGGGGAGTCCTTCAGCCGTGGTCCCCGTGGCATTGCGAGGGCACTCGAGCGAGGGAAGAGGGTGTTGGGGTGGGCAGTCTCAGGCCGGCTTGCTCAGAGCCGGAGGGCTCGCCTTCCGCTACCTGCTTCTCGGGGGCCAGCCACCCACCCAGCCTCGGGTGGCCCGGGCAACAGCTGCTCTGCCAGACAGCTGCTCCTGCCAGCCCTCCTATCCACACCTGGCCTCTGGGAGGTGCACTGTTGCCTTCCCTGCGGAGCATCTGGACGCGGGAGACTCCTTCCGTGGCGAAAGGACTGGGTCTGGACCAGGCCTGAGGCAAGGTAGAGCCACCATGATCGGAACCTGGGACTGAGGCTGGGAAAGTAGAGCCCGTGGCAGCTATGGGGACCCGAACGTTCACATCAGGTTGAAATGGGTATTAGCCTTAAGTGTCAGCAGTTTCCACGAAGCACTCTGAATACTTCACTTTTGGGGTTGAAGCATAAATCGAGCAGGGAAGAGGAGTGTGAAAGAAGCAGGTTGTATGACCGTGTCTGGGAAGCAGTATCGTTACCTTGCAGTATCTAGTACTGTGTTTTTGTTTTTTCATTTTCCTGGAAGTTAGAGCACTTAAACACACCTAGTCTCTCTGTAAGAAAGGTAAGTATTCCAGTTTAACTTATAAGAAATTGAGTCAGAGGCCAGAACCAATGAACAGCTTCCATGAAATTTTGATTCCCAGTGTTGTGTTCAGGGAAGATAGTCTTTCCCTATGTAGTAGTTCCTTTTTTAGAATTTAATGACTTCCTAGATTAGAAAAAAAATTTTTTTTGTTATTCTTTTTGTGTATTAGGTTTTATCCTTTCAATATTCGCAACTCTGACCTTACAGTTTGTCCATTTGTTAGAACGTAAATGTTTACTCTCATTCATTAGATTTTTTTAAAATGTGTTTTATTAGTCTAGCAGTTTTTGGAGTGCTTAAACGGGAATATGTACTTTTCTTTCACATCAGATGTTGACATCAGAAGAGGACAGTATAAAAAAAATTTTTAAAGTGGCATGAATCTGGAAAAATGTCACATGATCCTTTGACATTTTATCAAGGAATACACTGGTGATGGTAGTGACTCACTGGAAGGGGAAAAGCTTCTTACCTTTTTGATACAAGACAAAGGATTTTAGAGTTGAAGCTGGAGAAGGAGAAGGGACCTGTGCTTCCATTCATTTATTCACTCATTCATTCATTCATGTATTCATTTATTTGACACACACTCTTTTGAGCACTCACTACTTTTTTGTGTACTGGGAGCAAAACAGACCAAAAATTCCTTTCTCTGTGGAGCTCATTTCTGGACAGGTAAATACTTAAGTTAAAATATATAGTGTAATGGTAAGTGATGTGGGGAAAAAAATGAGAAGGGAGATAGTATATTAGGGAGTCAGGGAGGAGTTAATTTTACATTCTCTGAGAAGGCTTCATGGAAAAGCTAACCTTGTAGGAGAAACCTGCAAAGGTAAAGTTGCAGTTTACCTTTAGCTATATGGGGGAAGAGTGCTCCAGGCTACCGAGCAGCAAGGGCAAAGACTGACAGCTGAGCTGGAAGTGGCTCAGGAGTAGACTGGGAAAAGCATGGAAGCTCTAGTTTCGGCAGAGAGGCTAGTGAGAGGGAGGCTGGTAAGAAATGTGTGTACTCTTTTCTTTGGTACTAAGATGAAATGGATTATTCACTATCGTGGAATCTTTTTCCTCATCTTTTGTTATTCTCAGGAAAATCAGATTTTGGAGATTGGGCCAGTAGCCTCCCCAACCCTCTTCCCTTACATGATGCCCCCCCCCGAAAAATTTTAGGATGTCCAGATATTTCAGGAAATTGTGATGAATTATCTTTGTCAAAAGTAAAAGTTTATTTTTCATTTTTTAAAATTTTTGAGTTAGAGTCTCACTCTGTCACCCAGGCTGGAGGGCAGTAGCATGATCAAGGCTACTGCAGCCTTGATTTACTGGGCTCAGGTGATCCTTTCCCCCTCTGCCTTCCAAGTACCTGGAACTACAGGTGCATGCCACCATACCTGGATAGTTTTTTTTTTGTTTGTTTTTTTAAAATTTATTGTAGAGATGAGGTCTCACCAAGTTGCACAGGCTGGTCTTGAACTCCTCGGCTCAGGCAGTCCTCTCACCTGTGCCTTCCAAAATGCTGGGATTACAGGCATAAGCCACTGCACCCCACAAAAGTAAAAGTTTTTAAAATGAGATTTATGACAACTGTTTGAAAGCACTTTTCAAAAGGAATTGCTTTCTAAGAAGGGGATCTTTGGAAATTTAAGGATATTTGAAAAATGTAGGGAAATGAATTTCCTTTGATTAAGGAATGTAACAGGAAGAAAGATGGAATCAGTATTAACTCGAATTATTCATAATCTGGTTAGTACAAAATTCCTCTTAATTGTGTGCTGTCCAGCTTAGTTTTAAATGCCCAGGGGACTCTTCCACTAATTTGTGTGTATATCTTTTTAAAAATAGTTTTTTGAATCGGAGTCTCACTCTATTGCCCAGCTGGAGTGCAGGGGCATGCTCACGGTCACTGCAGCCTCGATGTGCTGGGTTCAGGCGAATCTTCTGCTTCAGCCTTCCAAGTAGCTAGAACTACAGGTGTGTACCACACACCCCACTAATTTTTTTGGTTTATTGTAGAGACGAGGTCTTTCCATGTTGCCTAGGCTGGTCTTGAACCTGTGGGCTCAGGCAGTCCTCTCAGCTCCACCTCCCAAAGTGCTGGGATTATAGACGTGAGCCACTGCGCCTGACTATGTGTGTATCTTTTATAGCATTTTGCATGCATATAACTTTTTGTGCTGTTTTTTTATTCCTCCACTTGTACCTTTCAGACTAATTCTCTAATTAATCTTATACTTAATAGGCTTTTTTTTCCCTTGGGAAAAATCATTTCTGATTTTCTTTCAGTTTATCTCCTATATTCTTACTACTGAGCTTTCTTAAATGTTCTCTGATTTTAGTTTACCTGAGAGGGTTAGAATACTGGTTTTGAAATTCATTTGCTGGTGAGTTGTATATATGAAGAATACTTTGTAGTAGTCATGCCTCAAAATCATGAGAAGATAGGAATTATAAGGTCAGAGTGTGAGTGGAGATCCTTGGCTAAAAGGGAACATAGCGATGAGGTAGTGTTTTAACTACCTCTCCTTGTTCCTCTGTTGAACTTTTGAAATGATATTTCCAAATTATAATGTCTTTGATGTCATATCAACTCATTCTCATGACTCTGCATTTTAATATTATATACGTCTGTTCTTTTTGTTGACCTTCACAGTAGGAGATGTTGCTATTGATAGTGATTGTTACCTCTGAGAACCCTTTTGAGTGAAAAGATTACTATTGTCCCTTTTGCCCTTGCTGTTATAAAGGATCTTTGATTTGTGTCATTTAAAAAAACTGACTTTGTTTACAGTTCTCCATTAGCACCTGCTGATTAAATTTTCTATACTTTCTCTTTTATTATATTTCTTATAGATTATAGTGGGACCAGTCTCATTAGTTGAATCTGCAGCCTTTGTTGGTGTTAATCCAGGTATTTTAGAGGCAAGTTAAATATCTGTTTTCCTTCAGTGTTGTTTGGTCATTGTTGTTAAAGTCTGAACCCAAGTTTTCCCACCCCCACTCCCCCCACCCCCACTAGGTTTATATATTTATTTATTTTGAGTTGGAGTCTTACTCTGTTAACCAGGCTGGAGTGTGGTGGCACGCTCATGGCCACCACAGCCTCGACCTGTTGGGTTTAGGCAGTCCTTCTGCGTCAGCCTTCCAGGTAACTGGAACTACAGGCGTGCACCACCATGCCTGGCTAATTTTTTGATTTATTGTAGAGACAGAGTCTCACCAAGTTGCCCAGGCTGGTCTCAAATCCCTGGGCTCAGGCAATTCTATTGACTCTGCCTCCCAAAGTGCTGGGATTACAGATGTGAGCCATTGCGCCTGGCTTCCATTAGGGTTTTATGGTGATAAAGTCCTAGGGTTTCCATTCATTTTTAATACCATGTGACTTACATCTCTTTAAAAATATAAGGAGATTTAAATTTCGTGAATAAGCTTACTTAACAGTTAGAATCCCAATATTTCTTGACCAAATACTGTTTCTTCATTTTGGTCATGCTCTCAGGTGACTGAGAAATATACTATAATTATTGGAGGTGGGAGGATCGTTTGAGCCCAGGGGTTCGAGGTTACAGTGAACTATGATCATACCAGTGCGCTCCAACCTGGGCAACAGAGTGAGCCCTGTCTCTAAAAAAAACAAAATGAATAAATAAATAATATAGGAATGTGAAATGATACCTTGTTGAATTTCCTTTAATTTTGTGTGAAGTTGAAGAAGAAGAGGGGAGAGATCTGAAAAACAAAAGAATGTACCCTAAAGTGACCAAACTTCATTTTATAAAAGTATTACTTATTTTACAAAGTATTACATATGTCCCTATTTCAAGTAATTAAGGAAAAAAATTTGTTTTTTAAGGTAACTACAGGGTTTCATTAACTTAAGCTTAATTTATACTTTTGGTAGGAGATACCCTGGAGCTTGTCCTCTTGAATTAGGCCCATAGAAAAGTTTATTATCTTATTCTCCTCCCCTTCCCTTCTGCCCTTAAAAAAATGTAGAGTATAGGGGGTAATGTTCGATGACCGTTGGACATTATAACATGGCTACTTCTTTTGCAAAATTAAATCAGAGGTGTGGGAGTAGCTGTCTCAAGTTCTTTTTTGCTGTTAATAAAGTTATCAACTTTAATTTTTAATTATTGTTCTTTGATAGTAGCAGCAAAGCATCATTTGATTTTTGTCAAGTACCATTTGAAGCTATTGTACTTCACTCTACTCCTTGTCACTTGAAATATCACCATCTTGTGGATTTTTAAGATGTGGTCTCAACCGAATATTAAAAGCTGCTTCTGATTTTGCAACTTAAAGCACACCTGGAACATTGCTCCTTGGACATTTTGGTAGTAGTCATATTTCTGGGGGCTTGGTGATTATTTGGATAGGATACATATTTCTGTGATGCTGCTATTGTTTTTCTGTCATATAGGTTTTAAAAGGTAATACCAAATCCCTGTTATGTGGTTTTGAATGAAAACTCTAAATCATCACTTCCCTGAAGCCCTGTAATGGTGTTCATTTGTCAGCTTCATCAGAATTACTTAGGACTTTTGCTAAAAACATGCATTTTTTAGTCTCACTGCAGAGCTACTGATACTCTCTGGATGTTAGAGAATCTAGTTTATAAATACACCACAGGTGATTCTAATTAAGCAAGGTTTGGAACCCATTTCATGTAAAATATATTCATGATGAGAAATTATGTTTTTAAAGTTTGCTAAGAAGTTACTGGATGATTTACATTAATACTTTTATTGTTTACAGTGTTTAAAGGACCTGAAAACAGTCTGTGCAAATTACCTGCTGTGAATCAGCAGAACTTTTGAGCAGGTAAGTGCAGAATGGAAAGCCCAGTTTGAGAACTTATGCAAATAGGAGATTTTTGCTTTTAGGTTTCAGTTATTTGTGCTGTTATTTCTCGAGGTTATGGATAGTGAGTAGAAACTTCTTTGGTGTCTCTCAGTCCTTTATGAATCAGAAGAGTAAAATATCCTTTCTGCATTTATCCTGGTGTGAATTTATGTCTTAATCTGTCATAATATTTATTTTTTTGTTGGCTAAAAACAGGAAGAGGAATGCTTTGGGAGCAGGGGTACTGAGATCTTGAGGGATGTGAATCAGAAACTGGGAAACATTCAGGAGCTGTGGCATTCTAGATAACCCTTTTCTACCAGTGTTGTCTTCTCTTGTCTCATTTTGTTCTGCTTTAGTTGTATTTCTTTTCTTTTTCTTTTGAGTTGGGGGGGTCTCACTCTGTCGGCCAGGCTAGAGGGCTGTGGCATGCTCATGGCTACCTCAGCCTTGGCCTGCTGGGCTCAGGCAATCCTTCTGCCTCAGCCTTCCGAACAGCTGGAACTACAAGTGTGTGCCACCACGCCTGGCTAATTTTTTGATTTATTGTAGAGATGAGGTCTCGCCATGTTGCTCAGGCAGTCCTCTCACCTCGGCCTCCCGAAGTGCTGGGATTATAGGCGTGAGCCACCGTGCCCAGCCTAGTTGTATTGCAATAGTCTGACTTTAAGAGATACAAACACATGGAAGAAAATGGCCCTTCATTCCTGGAGCCACATACGAACTCATGCTTTAGTGCCATTAGCCAACTGATTGCTAGCACAATATCCAAATTTCAAATTCCTGGAAAGGAAAATTTGATTACCTCAGCTTGGTTCCGTTTTCTCTCATCGGTCCGATTAGTTATGGCCATGGGGTTTGAGTCTAGAAGTGCAAGCATTGTTAGTTGAAAGGTCCCACTCCTAAGGATAGAGGAAAGTCTCAGAGTAGATTGAATGGTGGCTGTTGTGGACAAACCTCCACAGAGGTTCTAGACTATTTTCTTTTTTCTAGTTTCTGGAAAAATTTCATATTTATAGCTCTGCAGTTTCAATTTATGTGTCTTAAAGAGTTAACATAATGCATATCTCAGTGAAGGAATCTGGTATATCTCTCCAAGCATACTTGCTGAAACTTCCTAGTGTAGTGTTTTGTTTTGTTTTGATTTTTTGACTTGGAGTCTCCCTTGACCTGCTGGGCTTAGGCGATCCTTCCACCTCAGCCTTCCAAGTAGCTGGAATTATAGGTGCGTGCCACCACACCCAGCTAATTTTTGGATTGATTGTAGAGAATGAGGTCTGGCCAGGTTGTCCAAGCTGGTCTCAAACCCTTGGGCTAAGGCAAGCCTCTTGCCTCTGCCTTCCAAACTTCTGGGATTGCAGGTGTGAGCCCCTGTGCTCTGCTCCTAGTGCAGTTTTTGAACAAAAGTTCTTAATTTTGGGGGGTTCAGAGGAATGTCTAGGATAAAGGTTTAATAAACGAATATAAGCAAAGGAGAAGCTTAGTTTATGGAAACATTCATGGATTATTATTTTCCAATGCTTTCATTTTTATGTTTATTTTTTTTGAGTCAGATTCTCACTCTTGGCCAGGCTGAAGTGTAGTGGTGGCACTATCTCAGCCTTGACCTGGGCTCAGATGATCCTTCCGGTTAAGCCTTCCAAGTAGTTAGGACTACAGGTACATGCCACCATGTCCGGCTAATTTTATTTATTTATATATTTTTAGAGACTAGGCCTTGCTGTGTTGGCCAGGCTGGTCTCAAATTCCTGGACTAAAGCAGTCCTCCTACCTTGGCTTCCCGAAGGGCTGAGATTATAGGCGTGAGGCACTGTTCCTCCTGGCCTCATTGCTTGTACTTTATAAATTTTTATTTCTAGCCACTTCTTATAGTATCAAGCTACACTTAAGTATTAGGGAGCCATATGTAACTTGAAGAGTCCAACTTCATAGACTCTGTATTCATATTATTAGAGTAGTAGCAGTGTTCTTCATTGTTGGGAAAGAATCAGTGAGACAGTATAAACCTTTGAAATAATATGTTTTTTTATTGTGGAATTAGATAAAACTGAAGCAGACTTTGTTTAATGGAAACTTTTGAAGTCTTGTTCATATATTTTTGTAGCTTATATATACTTTGTGACCTCTAATTGCTTAAGTCACTTTTTAGTACTTAAGTTTTGTTATATTTGTATACCCAGATTTTTGACGCAAAGCCTAGGAATTACTAATAAAAGTGATATATCTAGACCGGGCTCGGTGGCTCAGCCTGTATTCCCAGCACTTTGGGAGGCTGAGGAAAGTGGATTGCCTGAGGCTGCGGGTTCAAGACCAGCCCAGGCAACTTGATGAGACCTTGTCTCTACAATAAATAAAAAATTAGCTGGGTGTGGTAGTGCGCACTTGTAGTTCCGGCTACTTGGAAGTCTGAGGCAGAAGGATCACCGGAGCCCAGCGGGTCAGCGCTGGGGTGGACGTGAGTATGCCAATGCACTCTAGCCTGGGCGACAGAGTGAGACTCCAATTCAAAAAAAAAAAAAAAAGTTATATATCTCATACCAGCCCAGAGATGTGACTTTCTATCTATGATAATTGTTCTTAGATAAGGGTGTTTTTTTTTTTTTTAAGTATATTGCTGCTGAATTCATTTTTAAGATAGAAGAGCTTTTTCTCATTGTACATTTTCTTAAATCTAGATGTTGAGGTAAGATACATTCAGGGCTTTGTGAAGTTTAAAAAGATTTCCACAGAATCTGTATAAAACTTTCACAGATTTTGGGAGAATCCATCTTTGGAAAACATTGGCTTGTGGTGAAATTATCAAATGACATGGCAATGTGGATGGCATTGTAATTTTTCCTATACTAGTCTATTTTTGTCAATTTTATTTCTATTCTTTCACCAAAAGGGGGAAAAAGTAAATGTTTACATACTATTCAGAAGCATTGGAGACTGATAGTAACAGCAAAACCTTTTCTTTCTTCTTCTTCTTCTTCTTTTTTTTTTTTTTTTTTTTTTTTAAGAGTCTCATTCTGTCACCCAGGCTGGAGTATGGAGGTGCTGTTATTGCTCACTGTTATCTCAAACTCCTGGGCTTAGGGAATTGTCTTTCCTCAGCATCCGAGTAGCTAGGACTACAGGTGTGTGTCACCACATAACGGCTAAGTTTTTAAAAATTTTTGTAGAGACAGGGTCTTGCTATGTTGTCCAGCCTGCTATGAACTCCTAGCCTCAGGTGATCCTGCTTTCTTGACCTCCCAAAGCCCTGGAATTACAGATGTGAGCCACCATGGCTGGCCACCTTTTCTTCTTTTTTTTTTTTAACCTTCTTATAGTGATAGATAGTGTGGCTAATAGGTTCTTTGGGAACAAAGTTCCTTTTATTCAAGTTATGGGTCTGGAGGAAGTTTTGGGAGCTCTGGTCTCTTAAATACTGGTCCTTTTGTTGTAGAGAATGACAAGGAATTGGCAAAAGTACTGTGTTGGTACTTTCTAACTGGTAAATCATGGCTCAGGCCTTAGAGAGATGACTGTATCCAGGGGCTCTCACTTCCTTGGGAATTGATGTGGTGCAGTGGGTCAGAAAGCCTTAATTTGTGTTCTAGAGTCTGACACTCTTAAGTTAGCCTACTTGTGCCATTGTTAATGAGGCTTTCAATAGTATATTATAAGAACATATGCTCTTTTCTAATTGAGGGCTGACTATATTGCTTATTTGGGTGATGCACAGGAGTGGGAGTCTGGGGACAGTGCAACAGAATGGGAGATTGGGAAAAGTGACTGTACAAAATAAGTTCCCCTGAAAATTGCAAGGAAATGGAAAAAGAGGAAACCAGGCAGTATTGAGCACCATATCAACATGTAGTGAAAAGCTTGTGGGTTTTTGAGCAAAGAGATGTGGGTTTAATTTTCTATCAATTATTACCTGTAACTTTAGACAGGTTAATCTCTTGGAGCCTTACTTTCTTTACCTGTAAAGTATATCCCATAGTTGTGTGAATGAAAAATCTAAAGTACCTGATATACAATAAGCAGGCATTCAATGAATAGTAGTTTTTTTTTTTGTTTTTGTTTTTTTGAGTCAGAGTCTCACTCTGTCACCCAGGCTGGAACACAGTGGCACGCTCATGGCTACCGCAGCCTTGACCTGCTGGTCTCAGGTGATCCTTCTGCCTCAGCCTTCCAAGTAACTGGAACCACAGGGGCATACCACCATGCCTGACTAATTGCTTGTTTATTGTAGAATGAGGTCTTGCCCTGTTTTGCAGACTGGTCTTGAACCCCTGGGCTCAGGCAGTCCTCTTGCATCAGCTTCCCAAAGTGTTGGGATTACTGGCATGAGCCTCCGTGCCTGGTGAATGGTAGCTTTTATGATTGTTATTACTATGTGAATAGGTACATTTTGATTGCAAAATTTCATCTTTATAAGTTTTAAGTAGGCATGTCATTGAGATCTGTTTGCAGATCTTTTTATCTTTAAAATTTTTTTTGACCCAACAAAAAAATTTGAATGCTTGCCTTGTGCCAAGTGCTGGAGTAGACCTAGTGGTGAGCAAAACACATACTGTTCTATCTTCATGGGGCTTACAGCCTAGTGAAGGAGGTAGGCAAACAATCATAAGTAAATTCCAAAATATGAAAAGTCTTGTCCTTGGAAAAGATGCACTTTAAAAACCTCAGATACTTTTTGAATAAGTGTCATGTTTTGGATCTCAATGTTCTTTTTTTTTTTTTTTAATTTATTTTCTTTTAAAGATGTGGGATACAATAGATCTTGGTGTTATTGTTGTCAGTGATATTTTATGCTTTCCAGGGTATGTATATATGTTTAAGCTTATTTATTTGTTGCTTTTTTCTCTTTCCCTGAGGTAGATGCTATCAATTTTTTTGATTGTGCTAAGATCAAAATATAGATATATAGATATAAATATAGATTTTTTGATCATGCTAAGATCAAAATATTGATATAAATATAGATATAATGCCAACATAGTGAAATACTTAGTTTTTGCAATAGAAAACTCCCAAACTATCTTAATAGTATTGTTATGAAAGTAGTTTTGACATTGCAGTTGCCCTGAAAGAGTTTGGAGGTCCACAGACTGTACTCTTTACCCTCTTAAGTTATTGAGGACCCTAAAGAACTTTTTTTTTTTTAAGTTATATCTATATTTAGCATACTGAAAATTTAAAACTATTAATTCATTAAAAAATAATATACATCTCACTCATCTGAAAAAAGTAAACGAATTGCTTATTAACATAAATATATTTTTAATGGAAAATATCTGTTTCTAAAACATTTCTAAAAAATTTGATGAGAACAATGGCATTGTTTTACCTTTTTGCTTTCATGTCTTACTTTATAGAAGACAACTGGATTCTCATCTGCTTCTGTATTCAATCTGTTGCTGTTTATTACTTTGAGGTATATGAGGGAAATTCATCCTTGTAAAGATATGTATTTAGTTGGAAAGGAGAGTATTTCTTTCTTTTGAAACCAGGATTTATTGAGAGGACAGAAAAGCTCCTAGAGTGAGAAGAGACCCAAGGGGGTTGCCCAGAAAAGAGAGTATTTCATTAGCTTTTTCAGAAAATTGCAGATGTTTTTCCTTGATATTACACTAACTTTAATAAGTAGCAGTTTTTTAAAGGTTAGTCGCAATGTGAAATCTGAATTATATCAGTGAATTTTTTGTGCTTTTTAATGTTAAAATTCATTGGTTTATATTGCCCATTGGATGGATATTTTACATTATACAGTGTCAAATTTCTTTAATTAATACCTGCATCCATTAGAAGAGCCTTTAAGTATTGGAGAAGACTAAGTATTGGAAAACTGTCCAACACATGCTAGTGAATAGACATTTTCTAAAGTTTTGGTTTTGTTTGAAGGCTTACATTTTATTTTATTTTATTTATGTATTTATTTTTTGAGTTGGAGTCTTACTCTGTCACCCAGACTGAAGTGCAGTGGCCGCTCCCGGCCACTGCAGCCTTGACCTGCTGGCCTCTGGCGATCCTTCCGCCTCAGCCTTCCAAGTAGCTGAAACTACAGGCGCGCACTACCATGCCTGGCTAATTTTTGGTTTATTGTAGAGATGAGGTCTCGCCAAGTTGCCCAGGCGGGTCTCGAGCCCGCAGACTCAGGCAGTTCACTCACCTCAGCCTCCTAAAGGTACGGGATTACAGCCACTGAGCCCAGCTGAAAGCTTAAATTTTATAATTGCAACAAGTACTCTGAATTGTTTTTCTTGAAGTAATGGTTTCACTTGTTCATTGTGGAAACTGTCTTCTAATACCTAAGTCTGGGTAACCATATTTGTGTTCAGCTGTTCCTTCTTTGAGTTGGAGTCTCACTCTGTCGCCCAGGCTGGAGTGCAGTGGCATGCTCATGGCCAACCCCTCAGCCTTCCACGTAGCTGGAACTACAGGCACACACAACCACTCTGGCTAATTTTTTGATTTATTGTAGAGATGAGGTCTCACCAAGTTGCCCAGGCTGGTCTCGAACCTGTGGGCTTAGGCAGTCCTCTTGCCTTGGCCTCCCAAAGTGCTGGGATTATAGGTGTGAGCCACCACGCCCGGCCAGCTGTTTTTTCAAGTCAAAATGATGTATATATATTTCTCATTTCATCAGATAGGATATTTAAAAAGATATATACAGATGGATCAAGATTAATACAATTAATAATTTTTACTGCCTTGTCATGGGTATTCCTCTTCTATTTCTTTTTTCTTTTTTTTTTTTAAGAGATGAGGCATCACTGTGTTGACCAGACAACTCCTGGTCTCAAGCCTCCTTCCACCTCAGCCTCCCTGGTTGCTGGGATTATAGGCATGAGCCACCATGTCTGACAGGCATTTTTAAGTAAAAGAGAGGAACCTTCCTCTGTCATGAGTACATGGCACATGGCACACGGCAGTGAAGAATATGATGATTACTGGGACAGTTTGGTGCCATTAACTTGAATGATACTATAGTGCCAGCGGTTTTATCCTTATTGCACGATTGGTGCAAATGCCAACATAGTGAAAAATGCAGGTAATACTTAATTTTTGCAATAGAAAATTCCCAAACTATCTTAATAGTATTGTTATGAAAATGGTTTTGACATCGCAGTTGCCCTGAAAGCGTTTGGAGGTCCACAGACTATACTTTGTAAACTGCTGCTTTGAGGAGTGGAACAGTTTTCAGTGTTACATTTATATTTGTTGTGTTGATTTTTCTTTTTTTTTTGAGTCAGAGTCTCACTGTATCACCAAGGCTGGAGTGGAGTAGCATGCTCACGGTCATGCACCCTTGACCTGCTGGGCTCAGGCGATCCTTCTGCCTCAGCCTGCCACAGGTGCATGCCACCACGCCCAGCTAAGTTTTGAATTTATTGTAGAGATGAGGTCTGGCCAGGTTTCCCAGGCTGATCTCAAACCCTTGGACTCAGGCAGTTCTGTTGCCTGTGCCTCCCAAAGTGCTTGGATTACAGGTGTAAGCCACAGCACCCAACTTCTTTTTTTCTTTCTTTCTTTCTTTTCTTTTTTTGGAGTCAGGATCTCACTCTGTTGACCAGGCTGGTTTGCAGTGGTATGACCACAGCTCACCACAGCCTGGAACTCCTGGGCTGAAGGAATTTACCTTCCTCAGCCTCCTGAGTAGCTGAGACTACAGGTGTGAATTACCATACCCTGCTTATTTTGTGATTTTTTGTAGAGACGAAGTCTTGCTATGCTGTCTCCCAGAGTGCTGGCTTATAGGTATGAACCACTGTATCTGGCTGTTACATTGACTTTTAAAAAATGATTTTTAGGGTAACTCTGTTTCGGGCTCTCTCCCGCTTGGGAGCTCTTCTAAACTCCTGCTTTCTCACCCCCTCAAAAAAAAAAAGTGCTTTTTAAAAACAGAGTGATTATTTGAGGCTAGCCTGATAGCTCCTGCTGAAGTGGGAGGATTGCTTGAGACTGGGAGTTTAAAACGAGTTGGACAACATAGTGAGACCCCATCTCTGCAAAAAAAAAAAAAAATCAGTTGGGTGTGGTGGCACATGCCTGTAGTCCCAGCTGCTTGAAGACTGAGGCAGGGGGATCATTTGAGCCAAAGAGTTGGAGCCTGCAGTGAGCTGTCGTCATGCCACTGCACTCCAGCCTGGTGACACAATGATACCCTGTCTCAAAAAAAAAAGTTTGAAATTAGAATAAATATTTCAGTGAGGGTTTTTAGATATTACTGAGAGGTTTTAGGGCTGTGTACGTACGACTTGTTTCATAAGTTGTGATTAATTATAATTCCTTTAAAGATGATTTTCTACACCAGCACTGTTCAACAGAACTTTGGCTACTAAAGAAATATTCTGTAAAACTCCACTATCCAGTGTGTAGCTACTGGCCATGCGTGTTGATTGAGTACTTGAAATGTAGTGGCTAGGAGATTGAGGAGAACTGTGTTTAAGAAAAAAATTTGCTCTTGCAGTGGCATGGTCATGATTGTAATTCACTGCAACCTAGAACTCCTGGGCTCAAAAGATCCTTGCACTTCAGCCTCTGAATAGCTAGGAGTACAGTTGTGTACTACCACACTTGGCCAATTTTAAATTACCATTTTTATCTTATTTTTTTAGAGATAGGGTTTTGGTATGATCCTCAGGCTGACCTAAAGCCATCCTCCTACTTTAGCCTCCCAAAGTGCAAATTACAAAGTACTTTATAAAGTGCTATCAACTTTTTGATCTTAGGACGTCTTTACCCCTTAAAAGCAATTGAGGATCCCGAAGAACTTTTTGTTGTTTTTTTAGTTTTATCTATATTTATCATATTGAGAAACTAAAAATATTCATGAAAAAATAATATACCATCTCACTCCATGTGACAAAATAAACTAATTGCATATTAATGCAAATATATCTTTAATGGAAAAATACTGTTTTTTTTTTTTGGAGTCAGAGTCTCACTCTTCACCCAGGCTGGAGTGCAGTGGCATGCTCATGTCCACTGCAGCCTTGACCTGCTGGGTTCAACTTTCTAGTAGCTGGAACTATAGGAATGCGCCACCATGTCCAGCTAATTTTTTGATTTATTGTTGAGACGATAACTGGTCTCAAACACGTGGGCTCAGGCAATCCTCTCATCTCTGCCTTACAGATGTGAGCCACCATGCCTGGCAAAATACCAGTTTTCTAAAATATTTCTTGAACTCTTGGCCTTAAGCTGTCCTTCTGCCTCAGCCTCCCAAAGAGCTAATTACAAAGTGCTTTTCGAGATCCGCCTGGGCAACTTGGCAAGACCTCATCTCTACAATAAATCAATAAATCCAAAAATCAATAAAACAGCCGGGCATGGTAGTGCGAGCCTGTAGTTCCAGCTACTTGGAAGGCTGAGGCGGAAGGATCGCTGGAGCCCAGCAAGTCCAGGCTGCGGTGGCCGGGAGCGGCCACTGCACTCCAGCCTGGGGGACAGAGTGAGACTCCAACTCAAAAAAAAAACCCCCAAAAAACCAAAGTGCTATCAACTTTTTGATCTTAGGACCTCTTTACCCTCTTAAAAGTTATTGATGACGCCAAAGAGTTTTTGTGTGTTTTTTTGGGTTATGTCTGTATTTATCATATTGAGAACTTTAAAAAATATTAATTCATTAAAAAAATAAAATAATAAAAAAGTGAGATTACGGGCATGAGTTACCACATCTGGTCTTGCATTTTTTTTAATGTAAAAAATCTTAACTTTTAAGTTGCAACTCACTTTCCTTTTATAATAATAGACTTTACTTTTTAGAACAGTTTTAGATTTTCAAAAAATCGAAAAGACAGTACAGTGAATTTCTGCTGTTATAAACATCTTCGATTCCTGTGGTACGTTGTTAGAATTAATGAGCCAATATTGGTACATTGCTATTAACTATAAAGTCCATGTTTATTCACATTTTTTTTTTGTTTTTTTTTTGAGTTGGAGTCTCACTCTGTCACCCAGACTGGAGTGCAGTGGCCACTCCCGGCCACTGCAGCCCCGGCCTGCTGTGCTCCAGTAATCATTCCGCCTCAGACTTCCAAGTATCCGGAAGTACAGGTGCGCGCTACCACGCCCGGCTGATTTTTCATTTATTGTACATATGAGGTCTTGTTGCCCAGGCGGGTCTCAAACCCGCAGGCTCAGGCAATCCACTCACTTCAGGCTCCCAAAGGCGCGGGATTACAGGCTGAACCACCGAGCCTGGCTCACATTTTCTTTGTTTGGTTTTACCTACTGTCTTTTTCTGTTACAGAATCCCATCCAGGATGTATTATACGTAGTCCTGTGTCCTTAGGCTTCTCTTGGCTATGGCAGTTTCTTTGATTTTTCTTGTTTGTGATGACCTTGGCAAGTTTGAGAATTACTAGTCAAGTATTTTGTAGAATACCTTTCTTTTAGAATTTGTTTTATGGTTTCCTCATGATTAGATTAGAGTTACTGGTTTTTGGAGGAAGATTCCCTGAAGGGCAGTGCCAGTTTCATCACATCATATTGAGAGCCCATACTGTCAATCTTAATGTTACCATCCTTGATAATGACTTTGATAACAGGTTTGTCCTCTGTAAAGTTACTCCCCATGGCCCCACTTAAGGAATTGAATTTAAAATTTTAGTTAATCTTAATTTAACTTTATATAGTCACATGTGGCTGATGGGCAGTATTGGACCGCATGGTTCTAGACAATGTTCTTTAGTTTTAAGTGTTTTTTTGGAGTCATAGTATCACTCTGTCACCCACACTGGAGTGCATTGGTATGTTCAGGGCTACTGCAGCCTTGACTGCTGGGTTCGGGTGACCCTTCCTCCTCAGCCTTCCAAGTAGCTAGAACCACAGGCATGCACCATTAGGCCCGGATAATTTTTCTTGATTTATTGTAGAGATGAGATCTTGCCAAGTTGCCCAGGCTGGTCTTGAACCCCAGGGCTCAGGCAGTCCTCTTGCCTGGGCCACCCATAAACCTGGGATTATAGGCGTGAGCCACCATACTCGCTAGTTTAAAGTTTTATACGAAACTTTTATTTAACATCTACAAGAAAGGCAATTTAATATAAAAGAAATGTAAACTCCTAATCTTGGAGTATATTGCTTTTGAGTATAGACTATTTATTTTCAGTAAGCTAAATCTTTTTAAAAATTAATCTTTTTTTTTTTTTTTTTTTTTTTGAGTCGAGGTCTTACTCTGTTGCCCAGGCTTGACTGCAGTGGCACAATCATGGCTTACTGCAACCTTAACTTCGTGGGCTCAGGCGATCCTTCCACTTTAGCCTCCTCTGTAGCTGGAACTATAGGCATGTGCTTCCGTGTCCAGCTAAATTTTTGATTATTTGTAGAGATGAGGTCTCGCTGTGTTGCCTAGGCTGATCTTGAACTCCTGGGCTTAAGCAATCCTCCTGCCTCATCCTCTCAAAATGCTGGCTGGGATTATAGGCATTAGCCATTGCACCTGGCAAATCAACTTTTTTGCAGTATAATTTACATAGAATAAAATACCTTCACTTTTATGCTCATATTAAGTGTACATTTTAATGAGTTTTGGAAAAATGAATACACTTGTGTAACCATAATCACAATCAAGATATATAACATTTTCATCATCCCTAGAAGTTTTCTCCAGCTTTTTTATAGTCATTTTCCCTCCCCCACCATTGTTCTATTTTCTTCGCCTCTTCTAGAATTTCATGTTAATGAAATCATTTTTGGACCTGGTCTCTTTTTCTCAGCATAATATCTGTGATTCATCCATGTTGTTGCATGTTTGTTTTTTAATGCTAAGAATATTTCAAGGTATGACTGTTAACAGTATTTGTTTATAACATTCATCTGTGGATGAATATTTAGTTTGTTCTTAGTTTTGGATTTTTAGGAATAAAGCTGTTTCATAGCATAGGTAATGATTCAGACTCGTACTGGGTTGAAGGGTTTATCACGATAAACACTGTAAAATTTGGAATTTTCATTCCTGTTAGGAAGAGGAGAAGAGTCAGCAGAATGTCCATAATTCTTTTGAAGATATGCCATAGAAAGCATAATTCACATAGAAATAAGTAGTGTTTTGCATGGTTTCATGTTAAGGTGTGGGCCAGATAGATAATGACAATTTCTTGAACTTTTGTTGGCTTTCTGGAAAAAAAATGCTTGTTGTTAGTTCCTTAGGTTAAATATTTAGTAGAAAAGTGAATAATTGAAGCTTAATTTTGCTTCATGAAGTTTTGTCATCAGTAAATGTGCAAACATCATATTTTAAAAAATATTTGCATATTTAGAACTGAAGATAGCTAGTATTGTCAGATGAGGTAAGTGCAGAAGGAAAAGATATTTTTTGCCATACTAGAAATGAAAAAAATTTTATTTTATTTTGGTATCTTTTTTGTTTTTGTTTTGTTGAGTTGTAGTCTTACTCTGTTGCCCAGGCTGGAGTGCAGTGACACGCTCATAGCCACCACAGCCTCGACCTGCTAGACTCAGGTCATCCTTCTGCCTCAGCCTTTCAAGTAACTGGAACTACAGGCATGTGCCACCACACCCAGTTAAATTTTTGATTTATTGTAGAGATGAGGTCTCTCCAAGTTTCCCAGGCTGGTCTCTCCAACGCATGAGCTCAGGCAATCCTCTCACCTTGGCCTCCCAAAGTGCTGGGATTACAGGCGTGAGCCACCACGCCCAGTATATTTTGATATCTTAAAATTGTTTTAAACCAGGTGAATGTTGAAAAGAGTGATAATGTTATACAACATTCATGTTGAGGTTGTAAAAGTATTTTAGACAGACCAGGCATATACTTTTTGTGGTAATTAAAATATTTTGTTATAAAGTAATTCAAAAATGTTATTGTAAGTTATGAAAATAGAGGGAAAATCATTAATTTTCCCCTTTTTTGACATACATATTTTATACTCTTGTGTACATACATTATTATATCTATTCAGTTGCATGAATGTGCTCCTTTTACAAGATTGCTTCCAGTGTTTTGTTGCTATAAATGATGTGGTATATGTGATTCCCCTTCATGTTTGGACTTTCCCTTTTTATGTTTTTTCTTAGTTCTTTTCTGAAGTTCGAAAAGCATGCATTCTGAGACCTACAATTTTTAACTTGGTGAATGAGTTTTGCTTCATTTGAATGTAGTCCTGTTCATGGTCTTAGAGAGCTGACACATTTGTAGATTATTTTATTATTTTATTTTATCAATGTAAATTTTTTTATGGCGGAAATTTAATTAGGGAATGAATAGCTGAGCCATTTATGGTTTATTTTGTTTTATGTTATTTTTGATTTGGGATCTCACCTGTCACCCGGGCTAGAATGTAGTGGCACGATCGTGGCTTACTGCAGCCTCCATCTCCTGGACTCAGGCAATCCTTCTGCCTCAGCTTCCTGAGTAGTTGGGACTATGGGCCTGCGCCACCACACTCAGCTAATGTTTTGATTTTTTTTGTAGAGACGAGGTCTTGATCTGTTACCCAGGCTGGTCTCAAACTCCTGGGCTCAAGCAATCTTTCCTCCTCGTTCTCCCAAAGTGCTGGGATTACAGATGAGCCATTGTGCCTGGCTCATTTATGCTTTAATTTTACTTTATAATAATTGGGATGTAAAATTCAGTAAATGTGTACATAAATCTGGAGTGGATAATTTGATAAATTTTTACATATGTATATGCTTCTGTAATCACCACTTGGATCACAATAGTGAACATTTCCAGCATTCTAATTTCCTCTTCTTAGTTTGTAGTTCCCAATTCCCAGGCTAAGCAGTTTTCTGTCATCTCTCATCAGTGATTATTTTACCTGTTCGTTTTAGTTGGTTTGTGTTGTTTTAGTGGCGTACCTGAAGTTAGGTGGAGATCTGTTTGGCTCACAGTTCTGCAGGTTGTACAAGAAGTAGGTGCCAGCGTCTGATTTTGGTGACGGCTTCTGCCTGCTTCCACTCATGGAGGAAGGCAAAGGGAAGCTAGCGTGGCGAGAGGGAAACAAGAGAAAGGAGGGAAGTATCAGGCTGTTTTTAACAAGCGGCTTCTCAGTACTATGAGGACAGTACCACGCCATTCATGAAGACTCTGCCTACATGACCCAAACACCTCCCATTAGGTCCTACTTCCAGGATTGAGAATCAGATTTCAACATGAGATTTGGAAGGGTCAGTTACCCAAGTCATAGCACTATTCTTGGATATCACATTAAAGCAATCGTATAGTATTTTTTAGTGAACGACTTTTTTTGCTAAGTTTGTCTGAGAGACTCAGGTAATACTGTTATGAGTATCAGTAATTGGTTCTTTTAAAAAAATTGCTGAGTAGTATTTCATAATATGAATATAGTACAAATTCATTTGTCTCTTGATGTACGTTTGCATTGATGGACATAATAGCCAAATGCCAGTTTTTGGCAATTAAGAATAAAGGTACTTGGGCAACCTCCCTGGGTCCCCTCCTTCTGTGGGAACTTTTCTGTTCTCTTAATAAATTCTGCTTTCTCAAAAGAAAAAAAAGGGATGCTTTGTCTTTTGGTAGCAGTGGGTTAAAAGGAAGCGTCATGGAATAGGCATATATTTAATTTTTTTTTTTTTTGAGTCAAGGTCTCACTTTTGCCCAGGCTAGAGTGCAGTGGCACAATCATGGCTACCACAGCTATGGCCTTCTGGGCTCAGGCTATCCTTCCACCTCAGCCTCCCAGGTAGCTGGGACTACAGGTGTATGCCACCGTGCCTGGCTAGTTTTTTTGACTCTGTGGAGATGAAGTCTCACTATGTTGTTTAGGCTGGTCTTGAACTCCTGGGCTCAAGCAGTTCGTTCTGCCTTGGCCTCCCAGGGTGCTGAGATTACAGATGTGAGCCACTGTACCAGGCTGAATTTTTTACTTTTTTTTGTAGAGATGGGGTCTTACTATTTTGCCTAGGTTGGTCTCCAACTCCTGGACTCAAGCAGTTCTCCCAAAGTGCTGGGATTACAGGCATGAACCACCATGCCTGGACAAGCAAGGAATTACTATTACTATTATTATTTATTTTATTTTATTTTTTTTTTGAGTTGGAGTCTCACTCTGTCACCCATACTGGAGTGCACTGGTATTCTCTCGGCTACTGCAACCTTGACCTGCTGGGCTCAGGCAGTCCTTCCGCCTCAGCCTTGCAAGTAGCTGGAACCACAGGGGTAGTTTTGATTTATTGTAGAAACAAGGTCTTGCCAAGTTGCCCAGTCTGGTCTCGAACCCTGGGCTCAGGCAGTCCTCTTGCCTCTGCCTCCCAAAATGTTGGGATTACAGTTGTGAGCCATGCACCCAGCTAATTTTTACATTTAAAAACATTTTTATTGTTGGTAGAGGTAGTGTCTCACTATGTTGCTTAGATTGGTTTTGAATTACTTGGCTCAAGCAGTACTCCCGCCTGGACCTCCCAGAGTGCTGGGATCACAGGCATGAGCTACCATACTCAGCTCAAGCAGAGAATTTCTATAATAAAAATCCAGTACATTTTTAAAGGATCATATGTTTTGAATTGTTAGTGGAATAGTGGTGATTGCTAGTCTATCAAGATTTCTTCAGGGAAGCAGTGTTGAGGTATGCTCTCAAACTAACTGTCAAACACTATGCTGCATTCTGATTCTGCATTTACTTTGGCCTCTTGCTAAGTTTGTCCAGATGGGACTTGCCACATAGATTTACTACTCCTTCATGTTGATAGTGATTGCCTGAGCCCAGAAGTTGCCTGACTCCTTATGCCATGCCAAGGAGTAAGAAAATGGTAGACCAAGAATGAGAGGGCAGAGTCTACCTTTTCTTTGTTGTAAACCCAACAGTAAGATGGAGGTTGATTTTTCTTTTTTTTTTTTTTTCTCCTCTTTCCTCTCTTTGGAGAATGTACTCACATGCACACAGAGTTAGGATGAGGTTCCAAAGAGGACATGAGTAGTTAAAGATGAGAAAGCCAGGAAAACGATAGAAAATAATATAAAGAAAAATAAAAATAATTATGCTAATCATCTGAAGTTTTTTAGAAGTTGACAAAAAGGCCACATTATATAATATTCATTGTCAAGTACGAGGTTGCATTTTATTTTATTTTATTTTATTTTTTTTATTTTTGAGTTGGAGTCTCACTCTGTTGCCCAGACTGGAGTGCAGTGGCTGCTCCCAGCCACCGCAGCCTCGACCTGCTGGGCTCCGGCGATCCTTCCGCTTCAGCCTTCCAAGTAGCTGGAACTACAGGTGCGCGACCACGCCTGGCTAGTTTTTTGATTTATTGTAGAGATGAGGTCTCGCCTGCCCAGGCAGGTCGCGAACGATGCATTTTATTGAAGAAGACAGACTCCCTGTCATTAAGTGCATAAGGAATATATCACTTGAATTCTCTTATAAGTAATTTTGAATAATGGACAAGGTCTGAAATAGCAGTTATATAGAATATTCTCTCAACTGTTTTTAAGTCAACCCTTTAAAATATTCAAATAGACCTTTGTTTGAGGTCCTTATTCTTAGGATTGAAGTAGCCAAAGGAGAAGAAAAGGCAAGAGAAGGGAGGTAAAAGTAAAAACCCATCTTACTTTCATCATGAGAAAGATATGCAATGGGGTGGACTCAGAACTAACAATATTTTTCCAGGCACTTTATATCTTTTTCTGATTCCTTTCTCAGAGGTTTGAGTGCTCCTATCTTTCAGAGGTACTAGGACTAGTTCTCTCAGAATTATTGAGGCCTGCTAATATGTTCCTGTCCTGTCATCATCTGTCATTGTCCATAATGAAAGTCCATCTGATTATTCATCTTTTTTTTTTGTAGTTTCATTTTTCTATCACTCAGAGTTCTCAGAGTTTTTTCTTCCCTTGTCACTCTCTTATGGTTTCTTTCCTTTCCAAGACTTTTCTACTGAATTCTCTGAAATGTTGTTTTTATGTTAAACCTCTCCAGTGTGTTAAACTGTTCATAGACTTTTTTTTTGGGCTTTCTTAGTAAATGAAGCCCATCTTGCCCTGATCATTTTACTTTCCTATCTCCAATTTCCAAAACATTCCATTGCTCTTGGGATGTGAAATACAGACTTTTATGATCTGGCCACTGCTTTACTAATCTTAATTTTAGTTTTTAGTCTTACTGAACAAAGAGATAATCTCCCAGTGTAACCTAGCTCTTTCTCCATTAGCATTCCCTCCACCTTCTTCTCTCTCCTCTTACCTTTAGAGACTGCCTCATATAGCTTCAGTTTTTGGAATTCTTATTATATTAGTTTGACCTTGGGCAAGCTGCTTGACTTTTTCTCTGTCCCCTGTTTCCTCATCAAAATGGGGCTAAAGAGTATCTCAAATGAAGGCAGTATATAAAGCACTTTGAACTATTAGTAAGCACATAGTTCTCGATAAATGCTGGCAGCTGTTACAGTTCCACAGATCTTAAGTGTTATGGTCTGTCATTTTAGGATCATCTCCCTAATACCCCAGAGCTTTTTTTGTTTTGCATAAACAAGGATTTCCTTGTTTATGATTCCATAAGTATAGTCCTTATCAGACTGTAATTATTAATGCCTTTTTTACTCAATTGTTTTTTTATTAGACTGGCGCCTTGAGACTAGGGATTTTCATTTTATTCCTTATTCATAGTGCATTCAGATAATTTGGTTAGGGATTACCAAATAATGTTATTAGAATCCATTAGATTTTTATATTGGATAAAAGAAAATATTTTATAGGATTTTCTCTAGATAAACTTAATCTTATGTATTTCTGTATGTGAAATATGATATCTGTAGAAAAATAATTGGGCCTAGTTATAAAGGTTTGGAGACCAGGAGAGCTCAGGACAGGATCCTCTGTCCCTTCAGGTAGTTAGTAGTAATGATGGCATTTAACTTTTTGCAGTTTGAAAAATAAGTCAGGTGGGAGCACAGCCCTTTATCCCCCAAATAAATGTCCTTTGTTGAAAAATTTAAAAAGCAAAAAATATGAAGAAATAAAGAATGGTGGGGGGCTTGTACCTGTAGTTCCAGCTACTTGTGGAGGCTGAGATAGGAGGATCGTTTGAGCCCAGGAGTTCACGCCCAGCCTGGGCAACATAGTGAGACCCAATCTCAAAAATAAATAGAAAAATAAATAAAAAGAGAATTTTCTAAAAAAACCAAAAAAAGCGCACCCCCCCCAAACTGTGAAAACAGTAATACCTTGATCAGTCAATTAGTGATGAGGTATCCAGGAGGAGCAGGCAGTTGCAAGTGCCACCTTGGTTGTGGGAGAAAAAAGTCAGATTTGTAATTAATGACAGGAGAGCTCCTCCCAGGACTATTTAGAAATTTGTGGGAGAATGTTACATTGCTGTTCTTACAACAGCATCCCTACTTTCTGCATGCCCTCCTAACAACTTCATGATTTAGTGGGCAGAGTTCTTATCTACAAGGTTAATAGAGAAGTTCAAGACAATATCTGAGCAGAATTTTTTTTTTTTTTTGAGTCAGAGTCTTACTCTGTCAACTAGACTGGAGTGCAGTGGCACGCTCATGGCCACCTCAGCCTCGACCTGCTGGGCTCAGGCCATCCTTCTGTCTCAGCCTTCCAAGTAGCTGGAACTACAGGTGTGTGTCACCACGCTTGGCTAATTTTTTGATTTATTGTAGTGACGAGGTCTTGCCAAGTTGTCCAGGCTGACCTCGAACCCATGGGCTCAGGCTGTCCTCTTGCCTCAGCCTTTCAAAGTGCTGGGATTATAAGCGTGAGGCACCATACCCAGCTCTGAACAGAATTTATATTTAAGTGAATCATGGATTACTCTGAGGAAATTAAAAAAGAAGAGAAAACTTTGAAGAATGCTCACTTAATAGGGAAATAAAAATAGAAAAAAAATCAGGATAGTGCCGATCATGGAGGAAAAAGGAGTTAATAGTTTCAACAGAAGACAATCCAAAGAGTCAGAATAGCATGGTGGAGCAGTGTCCATAGTCTGGTTAAATCCAGAATTGCTTTATAAATTTAGAGCTGTTTTCTAAAAATAGGAGTTTGAACTGAAAACATCTGGCTAGGTGTGGTTTAAAATGCTGGTGAAGCCTGTGCTCATTTCAGTACCTCAGTACATACTTAGAAAAGACTAAACAGAAATAATATTTCCATTTCAGCTAATTTATAGTTCAGACTGCAAGACAATCCTTCCACTATACATAAATACATTCAGCTTATGCTAATAGAAGTTAATTGGGAAGGGGAGCAGTCTGAGGTGGGGAACTCAGAATTAATTAAGAGTGCAGTATTTTTTCTTTCTCTCTCTCTTTTTTTGAGTCGAGGTCTCTTGTCACCCAGGCTGTAGTCCAATGGCATGATCAAAGGCCACTGCAGCCTCAGATGCCTTGGCTCAAGGGATTCTCCTGCCTCGGTTTCCTGAGTAGCTGGGACTACAGGTGCATGCCACCACATCTAGCTAATTTTAAAAAGTTTTTTTTATAGAGATGAGGTCTTGCTATTTTGTCTAAGCCCATCTTGAACTCATGGGATCAAGTAGTTTTCCCTCCTTGGTCTCCCAAAGTGCTGGGATTATAGATGTGAGCCACTCCACCTGGCCAGAGTATAGTATTTTAAGTGCTTAAGTTAGATTTCTCCAGCAATTGTACTTTCTCTTTAATTCATAAAGGAGAATGAGCAGAAAATTGTTCTGAGTAAAGTAAGTCTCTTTATTTGATAGTTAATTGCTTGGGTAATTATTCTGGGTTCTTTTTTTTATTTTTTGAGTTGGAATCTCACTCTGTTGCCCAGGCTGGAGTGCAGTAGCATGTTCTTGGCCACCACAGCCTCGACCTGCTGGACTAAAGGTGATCCTTCTGCCTCAGCCTTCCAAGTAGCTGGAAGTACAGACATGCGCCACCATGCCTGGCTAATTTTTATTATTCTTCTTATTTATTGTAGAGATGAGGTCTCAAGTTGCCCGAGCTGTTCTCGAACTCATGGGCTCAGGCAATCCTCTTAGGCTTCCCAAAGTGCTGGGATTATAGGTGTGAGCCACTGCCCCCTGGCCTATTCTTATTTTCTGAAGAGTTCCTCAGAAACCTTTATCTTAGGAAGTAATTTTCTTATGGAAACCATGTTGTAAATGGTAGTTGGGTTCCCAGCTCAGACATTAAGAAAACTTCTGAGATTTTAATGTTTGTGCATCATGGTAGCTTTGTAGTATGTAAAGATTTCTAGGTGAAATGGTGAGGTAGAGTGAAACAGGATTTCCTTGTTTATGATTCCATAGAGGCTGATGAGTCCAGGTCTGCTCTACAAGATACTTTGTATTGCAGCAGTACGTTACAGTTGATATAGTCTCAACAGTTGTATTTGTTGACAAAGTAGGTTTACATACTCTAAAACAACTTTAACTAAGGTCACAGGGCTGATTACAGTAAGCAGGGATAGTTGCCTTAGTTTAACAGCAGGCATTTTACCTGGGGTCTGATCATTGCTACCTTGATAAGTCGTTTCATTTGTGATGTACCATAATTTTAATTGAATCTAACATGTGTCAGTTGTAAGATTTATCATTTTATGCATTACTAAGAAAGAAATCATACTGCCAACTAAACTCCAGCACAGAGTTTTCATATTACTTAGAATTATTTTTAATTTTTAAAAAGAGCTTTTTAAAACTTATTTAGGTTGAGCACAGTGTCTCACACCTCTAATCCCAGCACTTTGGGAGGCAAAGGTGAGAGGATTGCCCAAGCCCAGGGGTTCGAGACCAACCTGGGCAACTTGAGAAGCCCTCATCTCTACAATAAATTAAAAAAAATTAGCTGGGCCTGGTGGTGTGTGCCTGTGGTTCCAGCTACTAGGAAGGCTGAGGCATAAGGACTGCCTGAGCTCAGCAGATCAGGGCTGTGGTAGCCATGAGCTTGCTCCTGCATTCCGGTCTAGGCAACAGAGTGACACTCCCACTCAAAAAAAAAAAAAAAAAGAAAACTTATTTAATAAGTAAGTCTAATAGATTTGTATTATGTTATATCCTTTAGAATTCTATCATAAAACAAAAGTAGAAATGAAATAAATTGGTGAAAGTAGTGCCTAAACTTTCTAGGGAGTGACTCTTCTAAATCACTTTTCAGCTTGGTGTTGTAGAAGTCTCCTTGCTCTTTCCTCTTCCTTCTCCTCAGCAGTATAGTAGTGTGTCATTCAGAGTATTGGTGATACTGCAGTTCTTAAGGGAGTGCTCCATTATTTTCTTATCCATTTAAAATTTAGGAATTTGATGCTTGCGAAGATCTTAAAAACAGTATAAGCTGTTTAATTTTTAGCCCCTTTAAATACTTAAGAGCTACTCTATGTGACCACATGGATACATGCAGTGTCATGTATCAGTAACAAATCATAACAAGCTTTATTGGCTTGTGGCTTTTTTTTTTTTCTTCCGTTTCTTAGGTCCCGTAAAATACTTGGAATCATTCCTTCAGTGATGAATAGTTATTTCACTAATATCCCATTGCTGTATTTACTTCTTTTCTGTTACACAGTAAATTCTGTTTTGATGAAGAATCATATTGTAATCATTTTGAAGACATTTAAAGTAGCAGTTAAGACTAACAATTGGGCCTTGTGCAGACAGTTGTGAAATCACTGCCACCCAGTTGTAACATGATATCCATTTAAGATATATTCTAATTTCAGAGAAATTAAAATGCTAAAAAAAAAAAGTCGATTTTAAGTTTTCTTTGAATCACCAGTTGCCGAAAAGGTGAAGAAGGCACTAGTTTATCTCACCTTTAGACTGTTATGTACCCGTTGTCTGACCAAGGAACAGGGAGTCAAGATCAATTAAGAATATGAGGCTGGGTTTGGTGGCTCAGCCTGTAATCCTGTGCCTTAGGTGGCTGAGGTGAGTGGATTGCCTGAGCCCACAGGTTTGAGACCCACCTGGGCAACTTGGTGAGACCTCATCTCTACAATAAATCAAAAATTAGCTGGATGCGGTAGCGCGCGTCTGTAGTTCCAGCTACTTGGAAGGCTGAGGCGGAAGGATCGCCGGAGCCCCAGCAGGTTGAGGCTACGGTGGCCGCGAGCGGCCACTGCACTCCAGTCTGGGCGACAGAGTGAGACTCCAACTCAAAAAAAAAAAATTTTTGTTTTTATTTTACTTTGCCTGCTGTAGTATTGTTATAAATAGGAATTAAGAGATCTTATTCTTGTCACTTCAGTTGAGAGGAACATAAGTAAAACACACTCTCTAGTTATGATCTCTAGCCTGGAATTATCTGCATTTAATCTTGACTAATTATATGTAGATTTTTTTTCTTTTAACAGGTTTCTCCACCAATTGAAATCTATCATAAAAAAAATACGGAAAAGAATGGCAGCGGAAACGCAGACACTGAACTTTGGGCCTGAATGGTGAGTTTTAAAAATCTCATCCTGTTCGATATTGGAAGACTAATACAGTAGTAAGGTATTTGACAGGTGTTGGGTGGTTTATAAATGTGCATGCTTTTGTGCCCAACTGAAAATAATGTGCTGTTCCAGGAATAAGTTCTCTTTGGTAGATGACTATGTTCTATACTTGATAAAAAAAAATTTTTTTGGTCTGCTTATGTAATGATAATAGAATCAAAACTCTTCCACAGCATCACCACCCTAGAATATTATTTGCTTTTTTGTTTGAGCCATTGTCTAGGTACATATAAAATTTATTTAAGTTTAACTGTAACATTTTTATATCTATTATGTTTTCTGCTACAGTGTTGGTTTGTGATTTCTATTCATAGACTCATTTGAAAAATAGTTTTTATTGAAATATTCTTTTTAGGTTTTTTTTTTTTTTTTTTTTTATTTGGAGTCTCACTTGTTGCCCAGGCTGGAGTGCAGTGGCATGCTCATGTCCTCTGCAGCCTTGATCTGCTGAGCTCTGGCGATCCTTCCACCCCAGCCTTCCAAGTAGCTGGAACTACAGGTGCGTGCTACCATGCCCAGCTAATTTTTTGATTTATTGTAGAGACGAGGTCTCACCAAGTTGCCCAGGCTGGTCTGGAAGCCCTGGGCTCAGGCAGTCCTCTCGCCTCGGCCTCCCAAAGTGCTGAGATTACAGGCTTGAGCCATCGCGCCTGGCCAAAATATTCTTCTTGTTTTATTTTGTTGATGGGCTAGGCAGGTGATCCAGAATTATACTAGCTATTAGCAGTAGCCCATCTAGGATTGAGTTAGCATTGGATGTAATAACAATTAATTGACCTTTGAGTCTCTTACAGATGTGGTTGAACCCCGAATATGGAATTCTCATGGAATTTTGAGATCCATCACATTGTAGTGTGACTTTCCCCCCCTTCTTCTTTCTTTTTCCCCAAAGTGGTGATTGAAGATCCTCTCTTCGGTGGCATGAATAATAATAATTACTTTTTCCACTTAAACCTCAGGCAGCCTCTTTGGTAATGTCAGAGGCAGCATATAAAATAGATAAATCGAATTTATTTATTAAATTACATCTTTGATTGTTCAGGTGGTGGTAGTTTGATTAATGATGCAGACTTCCTGTAGTAACTCCTTATTTGAGGACTCTTATGTTTATAATAAATATGTATTTTTATGTGTAATTCCTAAATTTTCTTAACCTTTATAGCTAGCATTTGGAGACTGAGGAGAAATCACTATTTGAAATTATAAGAACTGATGCAACTTCTATATTTTGTTCATTTCAAAATTATTGACTTAATGCTACCCTTGTTTTAGTTATTTTATATTTGAAAATGATTTTCTTATTATCAAATCAATATATGTTTCTAGAAGAACTAGAAATGAACATGAAAATTAGATATAATCACCATTATTTCACCGTGGTGACTGCTGTAAATATCTTGGTATATTTTTCCAGGTGGTTTTGTGTATGCCTATTTGTGTATATGCACATTGATTTTCACAAAAGTGGTATCATATTGTACATTCAATTTTATAGCCTGCTTTTAAAAAAATAACCAAGTCAGAAACATCATTTTTATCAATAAATATTTTCTATTCTAATAAATGGTTGTATTGTATGGATGTACCATCATTTATTTAACTAGTTCTCTAGATGTAGTATATAGATACTGTTCTCAGTTTTTTCTTTGTAAAAATATTTTTAATGAACATTCTTGTAGCTGAATTTTTCTTCATACCTTATTAACTACCTATATCAGGTGGATTTAAATGTATATAGCTCATTTTGTAAACCATTTTGTGTGCAGCTCTTTTGCTTCTATCTAGAATTTGTAATTGCTTCTATTTTGTATTTATATGACCTCATGTCTCTTTCTTTGTAAAAATGTGATTAAAATTATCAGCTAATTTAAGGAAGTTGTTTCTTTCAGCATCCTGCTCTTAATAGGTAACAGAAAAGGCAACAGCAGGAATTTAGCCAAAATAAAAGGACAAAGAAAAACTGGTGATATTCTAGAGCAGGGATCCGACCTCTGGGCTACAAACTGGTACCAGTCCATGGCCTGTTAGAAACTGGGCCGCAGAGCAGGAGGTGAGCGGTGGACAAGTGAATGAAACTTCATTTATTTACAGCTGCTCCCTGTTGCTTGCATTACCATGTGAGCTCTGCCTCCTGTCAGATCAGCAGTGGAATTAGATTCTCACAGGAGTGGAAACCCTACTGTGAACTGTGCATGGGAGAGATCTAGGTTGTATGCTCCTTATGAGAACCTAATGCCTGAATATCTGAAGTGGAGCTGAGGCAGTGATACTAGGGCTGGGGAGTGGTTGCAAATACAGATTAACATCAGCAGTGAGGTTTGACTGCAGAGAGACCTAATTAATCAGTTGCTTGCAGACTCATATCAAAACTCTATCAGTGAGTGTCAAGTATGTTGATGTACTTCAGTTGTACAGCTGCATCTGGTGGAAGGCTAAGTCAGAATCTGACACTTATTTTAGTCTGTGTGTGGCCCACCCGTTATTTACCTCTTCTGTCTGTGTCCTTTTTTTTTTTTTTGGTGAATTGTGTAATTATTTCATTATATATTACAATGCAGTAATAATAGAAATAAAGTGTATAATACGTGTTATGTGCTTGTATTATCCTGAAACTATTCCCCCTGCCCTGGTCCATGGAAAAATTGTCTTCCATGAAACCTGTCCCTGATGCCAGAAACGTTGGGGTCCGGTGTTCTAGAGCCAGCACACATTTAACCTGATGCCCTATATCATGGGCTGGCTCACTGTGGCCTGTGGGATTGTAAAATTTTTGTAAGTACAGTTTTATTGAAAGACAACTACACCCATTTGTTGCCATATTATCTGATTCCTTTCATGCTATAATGTCAGCATTAAGTAGTTACATCAGAGGTTGTCTAGTTTGCAGAGCTTAAATATTCACTGTCTGGCCCTTTACAGAAAAAATGTGCTGGCCCCTGGCCTACACCATGAGTTCCCAAATAAAGTCATGTCAGTATGTTGTTCTCACACCGTGCCTGGCTAATATTTTGATTTATTTTAGAGATGAGGTCTCAGCCTGTTGCTCGGGCTGGTCTCCAACTCCTGGGCTCAGGCAATCCTTTTTAATAATTTTTTTCTCTCTTTTTTTGAATTCAGATAGCTTTAGAGGGTAGTCACCAGTCCCATCCTTAAGGAGTAGCCTTACCTGATTGTTATTTCTGTTACTTTGCAGACATTAGAGCTTAGGGGCCTTCCTTATTCCTGTGAAGTGCTAATAAACTGTGGAATGGGAGTTCTTAGTAGGCAACACTGCCTTGTTTCATCTATCAGAATTCCTTCTGGCAAAGGAAATATATGAGGCCCTTAAATATCCCAGTTAATCCTGAGCTAGAAAGCTGCAATATGAGTAGAGACTGCTCCCATATTTTTGTGCATTTGTTGTGAAACTTTAGGTAAGGAACTATGTGCAGAGTATATAAGAAAGATTTAGAGTGATGACATTGAATCAATGTATAACTCTAAACTAGAGAGAAACAACAGGTGATTCAATTTCCTAAGGTTATCTTTTTTGTGAATGATGTAAAACATAATAATAATAAGAAATGTATAAAACTAAGAGATGTATTTGTATCTGGGCAGTTGTGAAGATAGAGCATTGAAAGTTGTGGTAGGAACAGACTATGAGTGACTGACTGTAAACTTGGACTTTTTAAGTCTGTGGTATCATTAGGCCTTAAGGTTGTTTTTATATTTGGAATAAAAAAGTTTATTACACAATCACCAAAGCAGTGAAAGAGTGTGATACATTTAATGGGGAAGTAAGTCTCTTCTAGCTATAAAACAGTAGTCACTTTTTTAAAGCTTTTCCTCAGATGCTACCACCCTGGACCTTTCCTGGCCATCTATACAGTTTCTTGCCTCCTACTCTTTGTCTGTCTTCCTTGCTTTATTTTTCTTCTTGGTCTATATAAAAATGTAACATGCCAAATATTTCATGCATTTATTTTCTTTATTATTTATATCCTGTCCTGCGACCCTTGCTAGACTGTGAGCTCCATTGAGGGCAGGTACATTGATTTGAATTTTTGTACAACTTGTTTGTTGCTGTATCTCTAGTGTCTGGCATATAGTTAGGTACTCAATAAATATTTGTTAAATGAATGAGTGAATTGTTGGAAAGTAAAGTTTTTAATGTTTTGCTAATGTAAATTATATGTATATATATCCTTTAACAGTTTTGTTTCTATCACTGATTATTTTCTATGGATTAATTTCTTAGAAGTGGAATTATTAAATCAGAAGTTTTATTTTTAAGGCTTTGGATGATATATGGATTGACCATCAGAAAGATTGTATGAATTTAACTATCTCCTGTATGTTTACTTTATCCTTGGTAAAACACTAAGTGCTATCTTGTTGTTGTTTTTTTTAAGTTGAAGTCTCCCTCTGTTGCCCAGCAAGCTGGAGTGCAGTGGCATGCTCATGGCCACCATAGCTTTGACCTGCTGGGCTCAGGTAGTCCTTCCATCTCAGCGTTCCAAGTAGCAGGAAACACAGGCACATACCACCATGCCTGGCTAATTTTTTGATTTGTTGTAGAGATGAGGTCTGGCCAAATTGCCCAGTCTGGTCTTGAACCCCTGGACTCAGGCAATCCTTTTGCCTCTGCCTCTCAAAGTGCTGGGATTACAGGCGTGAGCCACCGTGCCTGGCTAAGCACTATCTAAGCACTATCTAGATAATAAGTTTTTTGATGCTAAATACCTTAGTTTAGGTCTTGTAGAGTTTTTTCATTGTTTGTCCCAGTAACAACTTAAACATACACATTTAAGAAAATCTGGGGAAAACAGTAGTACAAAAGGAAAAGGAAAAGATCTAAGTTACCCTTAATTCTACCACTCATAGAACTTTTGCTAACATTTTGGTTTATATCTTATCTTTGCAAATGTATACTTCAAGACATTTGAAAAACAAATTGGTTGTACTTGTTTTATTTGAGGATTTAAAACAATTTGGGGATCGAAAATCTTCTCACGCCAGATACAGTGGTGTGCACTTGTAATCCTGGCTACTTGGGAGACTGAGGCTGAAAGATCGCTTGAGCCCAGGAATTTGAGACCAGCCTTGGCAGCAAAGTGAGACCATATATATATATATATATATGGAAAATCTACTCGGATAAATCTAGATAACGACTTTATTATAGGGAGAATATTACAGTTTCCTGGCTCCTTTGGGGTTTTTTCCTATCTCATCTCCATGGTTTTAAGGACAATTTTCCAGGTCTTTCCTTGAAAAAAATAAAAAGAGAGATAATTCTGTTTCCCCCACAGCATTTTATTTATATCTTTGTTAAATGTATTTATGTCTCTGTTAAATACATCTTTGTATATCTTTTATGTGTTTGCCTTAGGAAAGAACTCATTCCATTTAAAAAAATGCACTACATTTCTCAGTTTTGGTAAGCCTGTTTAGCTTAGTGTGTCAGCCATTGGCACTTAATAAATGTTTATTGAATGAAGGCATTCGGGTCTTATTGGAGGGGAGGGGTTGGGCAAGAGAACGCAAGTTTAGCATCCATAATCTCTGTGGAATTGTGGGGAAAATGAGAGAAGTTCTAGAGGAAGCAGTGCATTAATCCTAGTTTTCAAAAAGGGTAAAAGACTCTGAACTGAAGGGTTATCCAGGGGTGTATTAGAATATTAACATTTAAAGAATATTAACATTTGTTCAGAAAACATAAAGTGTCTGCTGTGTTCTAAGTCTTGGTTTAGGTGCTAAGGCAACACGGATAAAAAGACACTTTTGGCACCTACTTTTTAATTTAGTGGGGAAGAGAACACTAAATTTCACTGTAATGTCATTATGCTATAAAAGAATTATAATGCAAGCACAGGATATTCAGCTGCGTGTTTGATTTTTCCACTTAACATGTCTTATAGGCATATCATAGTTCATACTTTTTCAGGTACTGGTCTCATGAGTTTTGCCCTTTTATATTTCTTTTTTAATTTCATCTTAATACCATGTGCCCATTTGCTCAAGCCGAAAGTCTTGGAATTATCTTTGATAATTCCTTTTACTTCTGTATTCCTACATCCAGTCCATCATAACATGGTGTCAGTTTTAGCTTTTCAAAATACCTCTGGAATCTGTTCATTTCTCTGAATTTCCATTTCCGTTACTGTAGTGAAAGCCACCACCATCTCTGACATAAACTTTTGTGGCAGTGGCCTACTGATGCTTCCTGGCTTTGATTTTTACTTCTAATTGTTTTCCTCACAGCAGCCAGAGTAATCTTAAAATGTAATTTGGATCAAGTCTGCTCTAAGGTTCTTTAGTAAATATATGTCTGTTTATATGATTTTATCCTTTTCTTCTACCAGCCTGTTCCATGAAGGCTGGGCAGATATTACCAAGGTCTTAAGGATCTTGATTTCTCTTCTCCCCTCCTTCCCCCCATTCTCTTTCCAACTCTCTGTCCTCATTATTTCTTTGTTCTCTTCCCTCTTCTTCCCACTTAACCTCTCTTCTCCCCAGCATCCTGATTATGTTTTAACTTTTCCAAGTATCTGAAGAGAGACCTGGAGTAGGATTTATTGATTGAGTCAGAACCCAACCATTATCCCAATTCAGGAACCGTCTTCTCTTAGTTTGAATTACTGTCAGCTTACCTTAGTTTCTTAGAAGAGGTGAAAAAGGATATGAAAATTATTCCTGACAGCAGAAAGGGCATGTGTAGAGATAAGTAGATAAGACACTGCAGATATAAGACAGGAGCTTCATGATGTTTTCCTTTAGTGTTACAACATGACATGTGGGAGAGATGAGCTTGGAGGCAGTCCTTTTATGTTGTTAAGTTTTGGATTCTTTTTGGTTAGTGTGTGCTAATGAAGAAATAATTGGTAGCAGGGAGAGTTTTATTCAGATTTGTATTTGAAATAAATAACTTGTGGTAGTGGAGAGGATGGAATAAGACTAGGGAAATAATTTAGGATGCTGTTGCAGCAGTCCAGGCAGGAAATGTATGTGAACAAGAATTAGGTTAGTTTGATTGGGGGATGGCCTGGGAGATTTAGGATTTAAAACTACTAGGACGTGGTCATTGGGTGTGGGAGATGGTAGAAGGTTAGGTGTAAAGGATGAATCTCAGATTCTTAATCCAGTGGCTGATTAGATGCAGGTGTCCTTAACTACCTTTGGGAATACAGGGGATAAAGGGGTTAGGTTGAATGATGAGTAGGGATTTGGGCATATTGAACTTAATGGACTGTACGCTGTGTATGTGTGGTTATATATGAAAACCTCACTGTATGGGATTTGAGAATCACGAGATTACACAGAAGTGCTTTTTGACTCCCACACTTTCATGCATCTGTATTGACAATCCACATTTCTTTCATAAGCTGGTTTGGATTTTGGATAACATCAATCAAGTGACGATTGTAAGGTATGGTAGAGCTTTAGGGGGCCTGCTACTAGTCATCAGTTACTACCTATGGTGGCACTGGGCCTCCTTTGTTAAACAGATCTTAATATAGACTAAAATGATGAAGGCGATGAAGATAGAAAAATATCCCTTGGATTTGGTGTGCTGAGGTTATTGGTGAACTTTCCTAGAGCCAGTGGAATGGTAGGAGAAGCCAGATGCACTGGGTTTTGAGATGACTGGGAAGTGAAGAAGTGGAGATGTTTCTGGAATGGAGAGGAAAGATGAATAGTGCATACCTGAAAGAGGGCTGCTGCTTTAAAGGTGTTCCAAACATATCATCATTCGATATGCTTGGAAACTGGGGGTGGGGAAAAGCATATAGGTAAGGGACGGACTACATTTCTGAAGGAAAAGGTTGTATGGAGGAGATAAAATTACTGGTGTTTAGGGAGGGACACTACCCAAGTATGTTTTAGCTTTTCCAAATATCTGTGGGTGAAGAGGGACTTGGCGTAGGATTTGTTGATTATTTATCATAGAGGCAGAACAGAAGAACCCTTCTTCTAATTCAGGTAACTGTCTTCTCTTAGTGTGAATTACTCTCAGCTTGCCTCAGTTTTGTTTGGTTCACAGTAGCTGGATAAACTCTGCTCATGTTGGTTATAAGAAGTGTTCAGTCTTGAACATTGGAAAGCCATGGGGAGTCCGTTGGAAGGGACATGGTGGTGAATGGATTTGAAATCTTACTGTGAGGAGTAGTTGAAGAAATTAGGAGTATCGGGCCTTGAGGAGGAGTCTGGTGAGAGTCAATACTTGGTCAATACTGGAATGATATTCTCTTGAAAGAATATCATTTATTCTTTTAGATGTACTCTCCAGTGGTAGAAGCTGTTGGGAAGCACATTGTCTCGGTATGAGGAAGATATTTTAAAATAATTTCTAATAAATGTATGTAAATTTTGAGTTAATGTTTAGTAGGTAGGTTGTTGATTTTAAATACAGTTTTGAAACCTCATTGTTGGAAAGATTGTGGACTTTTTAGTTATAAAAACCTACATTTGAATTTTTGTTCTGCTGACTGTGGGAAAGTTGTTTAACCTTTCAGCTCTACTTTTCTTATCTGTTATGGGTTGTTGTGAAGCTTAAATGAGATTAAATAAGCTAATTTATGTGTAAAATTTCCAGCTTCAGTGGATATTAATTTTACTTCTTTAGGGAAGAGCCCAACTTTACAGGAATCTGATAGGGAGCAGTTTCCGAGAAGGTACTTTAACAGTGGTTGAATCACTTCTTCATGGACATGTTTTCTTGACTGGTTATTTAGCCTTTTTTATGGGGGTTGAGCTAAATGACTTCCAAGCCCAAGAATAGCTGGAAAGGAAAGAAAGACCAATCTCCCAGCACCCAGATTGTGGTCATTCTAGGTGGAAAGGAGAATCAGGGCTCTCTGAAGAAAGGGTTGATTCCAGAAAAATATAAGATGAGCTTGGAACATTTTAGCATGGCAGGTAGAAAAGGAACTGTTAAAGACTGCAAGGGTCATGTTAAAAGTAACTCAGGAGCCAATCTGAGGAGTCTCACACTGGTCCAATTGAAGACAGTTTGAACATTAAGAATAATTGTAGTGAGTTGAAATATGTTACTAAAGAATAACGTGTTACTGTTGGAGGCTGCTAGTGAACTTAGTCATTATTTTGAAAATGAATAAAGAATTTAGGCTTTTTTCCTTCCTTTCCTGTATTAACTATGTCAGTTGGTAACTATGGCAAATAGAATAGGAGGGAAATTTGCTTTTGCAGAAATACTCCAGCTAATAAATAAGAAAGGAATGACAGAATATAATCATTTTGCAATCTGTGAGTTGAGGGATTCAAGCATTAATCATCACTGGCTGCTAACATCACAACAATAACCAGGCAGCAGGTGTCTCTTGGTGGAATAATACACTACCACATAGGAAGTATTGCCAAAAAAATAGAACCCAGATTGATCAAAGTCTCAAAATCTCTACACTCAATCACCAATCTACGTGAAATGCAGAGGACAGACAGACATGTTTTAACTGTATCATGCATAAAATCAGCAAAATCCAGAATGTTTTAAAAGTCCTTTGAGGGATAATGTTCTAAAGTTTTACAGAGGATATGTTAAGGCATATATTTTCTTTAAAATATCAAGAGGAGTCTTAGATAAGATGGTGGAAAGAGCAGGATTGGCCATGGATTTTAGGACTGAGTGATTGGTACATGGGAATTTGGCATCTACTTCTTGGTACTTTTATGTATGTTCCAAGTTGTCCAAAAGTTTAAAAAAAAAAAGGAAACAGAAAATAGAAATGCTGAGAAAACAAAAAACCAAAACCCTACCGTCTCACTTTACTAATTCTAATTGAGTCAGGGTCTTACTCCGTCACCCAGGCTGGAGTGCAGTGGCATGATCATGGCTCACCACAGCCTTGACCTCCTGGGCTCAGGTGATCCTCTCGCCTCAGCCTCCTGAGTAGCTGGGACTACAGGCACATGCCACTGTGCTTCACTAATTTTCTTAATTTTTGTAGAGATGAGGTCTCCCTGTGTTGCCCAGGCTAGTCTTAAACTCCTGGGCTCAAGCAGTTCTCCCCCTTCGGCCACCCAAAGTGCTGGAATTACAAGCGTGAGCCACCACATCCAGCCCACATATTCTTAATTCTTATTTTTAGCATTTATTTAATGTGTAGTAATTTAGTAGGTTGTTCTCCTCTCTTCTGCCTTTGTGAATAAAGCTTAGCAGTTTTGGACACATATTTTAATGTTTGTGTTAAATTTTGTCTTAGGCTAAACTAGAATTAAAGTACCTTGGTCTCTTTCACCTTTGGTATCTATTATCTTCTAGAACTTGGGGGCAGCTCCCAGATATTAGTTTTCCCACTTGTTTGACAGAGAGCTGCAGTAGTATCTTACTCTTGCCATTCTTTGCTGTCTTTCCTATTCTAGGCTCCGAGCTCTGTCCAGTGGTGGGAGTATTACATCCCCTCCTCTTTCTCCAGCATTACCGAAGTATAAATTGGCAGATTATCGTTATGGCAGAGAAGAAATGTTAGCACTTTTCCTTAAAGACAACAAGGTAAGAAAGTAGGAAAAGAGTTAAAAATTGTGAGACTTTGGGGTTTGTAGATACATGAAAAATATATTTTACTAATGTACTGGCCCATGCTTTTTCTTTCCACCTTACTGTTTTTCTTTTATAAAATTTGCAATAATTAACAAAGATATTCTAAGTGTTAAGATACTCTGTTTTTTAGAGAAGACCTAAGATTTCATTACTGCAGTAGGCAGCTTCATGAACACAAGAGACTAGTCAGCGCTCAAGGCCTTTCTTAGTTAATTTCCTCTTAACCTCCCTTTCATGTCTGTTTTTATTTCTATTCCAAGTTTAATGGCTGAGAAATGAAGAATTTCTCTTTTCTTACTTTAAAAAAAGGTTTTGTTTTCTAATAAAGATGTGGGGTACAAGTAAAGATTAACAACATAGGTGGCCTGCATGTAGGTGAAATTTGGGCTTCTAACTGGCCCTCACTCCCTCTGGTAGTGGACCAGGTACCCTTTGTGTTGTTACATGCTCCTCACTCCCCCACCCACCCATTTCCCCCTTCTCCCCCTAGCAGTGCCCAGCATCTGCAGATCCCTCCATTATGCTAATGTGACTGTGGTTCAGGGCCCACTTATGAGTGAGAACATGCAGTATTCAGTTCTTTGTTTCTGTGATAGATCACTTAGTATGATGGTGTCCAGCTCCATTCAGTTTGCTGTGAAGTCTATGATTTTGTTGTTGTTCCTTTTTTTTCGGGTTGGAGTCTCACTCTGTCATCCAGGGTAGAGTGCAGTGGCATACTCCCAGCCACCGCACCTTTGACCTGCTGGGCTCAGACGATCTTCCACTTCAGCCTTCCAAGTAGCTGGAACCTCAGGTGTGCACTACCACACCCAGCTAAGTTTTTGATTTATTGTAGAGATGAGATCTTGCCAAGTTGCCTAGGCAGGTCTTGAATCCCTGGGCTCAGGCAATCCACTTGCCTCCACTTCCCAAAGTGCTGGGATTACAGGCAAGAGCTACCGTGCCCAGCCCCAATTTTGTTCTTCTTTATGGCTGCATAATACTCCATTGTGTATATATACCACATTTTCTTTATCCATCCACTTTTGAGGGGCAGCTACTTTTCTTATCCTACTTTTCAGTTAGAATTAAGGAGCAAGAAAAGGAGCATCTTCTCCTAATTTTTTCCCCTTTTGAATTAAATATAAAATTTTTTGTGGAGAGAAAAATCTTAAAATATAATACCATGTTTGAGTTACTTACAGATGTTCTACACAGAAACAGTATAAGGTAGACTTTTATTATCTGACTAGTGAGAAATAATATTTTGTGTTTTTTCCAATATACTTTGTTTTTAATCTTAACTTTTATATTGATTGTAAACCTCAACATTTAATGATGGTTGCTAAGGACAGAAGCAGTTGCTTATCAAACTCTTCTTACTACCTTCTGCTTTGTGTTGAATGTGGAGATTTTTACTCTTCCACTTTGTACTCTGGAATACCAAAGTGGTGATCTGGTGAGAGGGTGGAGAGGGTAACTGGGGTTTTTAATATTTAACTCTCAAAATATGTCAGTTAATTTTGACTGTACAAGTGTTAATTTGTATTTATAATAATTAGATTAGCAATAGATAAGCAGAAGAGTGTTTTTTTCTTGGTTTTTTTATAGTTGGAGGAATGAAATTAATTTCTTGGTCCTGTGTTTGTTCATACAGATACCTTCAGATCTTCTGGATAAAGAATTTCTGCCTATCCTCCAGGAGGAGCCTTTGCCACCATTAGCTCTTGTACCCTTTACAGAAGAAGAACAGGTTTGTGCCTAGCCCTGAGCCTCAGCAAATCCTTGCTCCTTCCCACTAAGACATGAAAGTAGGAAGGTACTACTTAGACCCTAAAGATTATCCTGCATCCTCATATCTCTGTTTCCTTCTTAATATTTGTTGGTATGTGGTTGTCTATTAGTTGACTAGATTTTACTTTAGTATTTGCAGATGTTGATTATTATGTAGAGATAAGGAACTGTTTCTAGATTCTTAAGGACACTGAGAACCACCCCTGAAAACGTATTCAAGTACAGAGGAAGAATTTTTTTGGGAGGAAGAGGAAGATTATCTTTGCAGAAAAAACAGTTTTTTAGAAGTAATTGTCAACCTGAATTCACACCAATGTGTTTTACCATTAAAGGAAAATGTGGATTTCCAGTATAAAATGTACTTAAACTGTTCTGTCACTGGTTTTTTTTTTTATGTCATGTTATGAGAAAGTAAAACTTCTGGGCTGGAAAGAGCACATTTTGTGCTCCCTATTTATTTAGTGCATTTTGTGTTATCCCTATTTATTTAGTGCACTGTTCTGAGCAAAGGTAAATAAGAGTTTCTGGTATCAAAGTACTTATGGTGATTATAGTAAAATGGAGAAATGAGTTTTGTTGAAGTGCTGGAATGTCACTTTAAATGGAGAATCATCAAAACTTTTTTAAAAAACAGCTTTATTGAGACATAATTTGCCCATAGATTCACCCTTTTAAAGTTTACAATTCAGTGGTTTTTAGTATATTCATTGAGTTGTATAAACATCACTAATTTCAGAACACTTTTATCTGTGTGTGTGTGTGTGTGTATGTGTGTGAGAGAGAGAGAGAGAGAGAGAGAACGAACCTTGGGCATGTTTTCTATACTCGTGCCATGTTTTGTGTGGGGAAGCCACAAACAGCTATTAGAACTGTATTAAGATTTAAGAAAGGTATGATATTAGTCTTTGGTGATCTCTTGTACCATATTTTCGTAAATTACTTTTGTTTTTATTTATAGTTTCCTCTAAATTAGGCTAGTTTCAGCTTTACTCATGAAATCCAATGTCTTTGAGGGTCAAAAAGACCCATTTTCATTGACCAAAAGGTATTTATTTCTGTAAACAACTTCATGGGAAAGAGTCCTGTCTCTAATGATTGCTGGAAATCTCCTACCAAGTATCAAATTGACATGTGACTATTATTTTGATTTAGTTTTTATTAAAAATATTTTTATTATGAAGTATGTCAAGTAGGCAGATATAGAGAACATTATTAGAAGTATCAGTATATTTGCTATTTGTGTATAAAATCTTAAAATTATGACAGATCTGTCTTTTTTGTTTCTTTTAAGAAATCAGATTTCTCATACAGTCGAAACTGCCTAGGGTGTATCCCTCCTTTTTCCTTCTCAGAGATTCTGTGAATTGGTTTATTTTTCTCATTTATGTTTTTATATTTTTCTTATGTACTTATATATCCATATGCCATAAAATAGTTTCATTTTCTAGGGTTATAAATTTTATATTGAAGAAGATAGCATATCATAGATTTTGTTTTGTAACTTACTTTTTTCTCTCAACATTGTTTTTCAGATTTGTCTATGTAGCTATAGTTCATTCATTTCTGCCCTTTAGTATGTCTCATAGAATGAGAAAATTCATAATTTTCCCAGTCTTCTCTTGTTGGGTATATTTAACTTAGGTTGTTTTCAATTTTTGATAATACAAATCACGCTTCATTGAGCATTCTTACAATATGTGTTATAAAAGAGGAATGACTGGGCTTTGGTTTTTCGTTTTTTTTGTTTTGTTTTGTTTTTGTTTTTTTTTAGTAGGAGTCTCACTGTGTCACCCAGGCTGGAGTGAAAGTGGCATGCTCATGACCACCGCAGCCTCAACCTCCTGGGCTCAGGTGATTTTTTTGCCTCAGCCTTCTGAGTAGCTGGAACCACAGCATGCAACACCATGCCTGGCTAATTTTTTGATTTATTGTAGAGATAGCATCTCGTCAGGTTGCCCAGGCTGGTCTGGAACCCCTGGATTCAGGCAATCCTTTCTCCTCTGCCTCCCAAAGTTCTGGGCTTGCAAGCGAGAGCCACTGTGCCTGTCAATATTTATATAATTTATTGGGTATTGCCAAATTAACTCTGTTGTGGTTTAGGCCTGTTTGCCCTCCCACTAATTATGTACAGGAGATCTCATTTCTAAAACCCTCCAGCTTTTGATTTTGGCCAAAATGATGGTTGTGATAGTTTTTTTGTTTTTGTTTTGTTTTTTTTTTTGAGTAGAGGATCTCACTTCCTCTCTCTCGGGCTGAAGTGCAGTGGCATGATCACAGCTCACTGAAGCTTCATACTCCTTGGCTCAGGTGATCCTTCTATCTCAACCTCCTGAGTTGCTGGGACTACAGGCATGTGCCACCATGCTTGGCTAATTTTTAAATTTTTTTTTGTAGAAACAAGTTCTTGCTATGTTGCCCAGGCTGGTCTTGAATTCTTGGGCTTAAGTGATCCTTCTGCTTCAGCCTCCCAAGGTGCTAAGATTACAGGCATGAGCTACCAGACCATGCATGTATGATAGTTTTTTTAAAATTTGCATTTCACTAATTACTATGAGGTTAAGCATCTTTTCATATGCTTATGGACCATTATAATTTTTAAATTTGTCTGTGTCCTTTGCCTATTCTTTTGGGTTGTCTTAATGATTTTATAATTTCTTTATATGTTCTTTAAAATCAGTAAATTACTTATTTTATTGTTATACAAGTTGCTTATATTTGTTGTAGAAAATACAGAAAGTTACAAAGAAAAAATCTCACTGAAAAACTCACCATGTAGAGATAACTACTTGTTACCATTTAGTCTGTTTTTATTGCAGTCTCTTTTCTTTGTATACCTTTAGTTGTCAAAGTATACCAGCACAGACTGAATCTCATAGCATATTAAAAGAATTTTACACCATGACCAAGTAGGTTTTATCCCAGGAAGGCAAGGGTGGTTCAGCATTTTGTAATCAATATAAGATGTTATATTATAGGACAAAGGGGGGGGCCTGATTATCTTAATAGATGCAGAAAAAGCAGTTGACGAAATTCAGCACCCTTTCATGATAAGACATTCAGCGTACAAGGAATAGAAGAGATAACTTTATCAACAGATTAAGGGCATTTATGAAAAACTCACAGCTAGCATTATACTCAGTGGTAAAATCTGAAAGTTTTTCCTCTAAGATAAAAAATTAGACAAGGATGCCTGCTTTCACCACTTGTATCCAGTATTGTATTGAAAGTTCTAGTCAGAACTAGTAAGTAAGCAAAAGAAAAAAGAAATCCAAATTGGTAGGAAAGAAGTATAGTTGTCTCTATTTGCAGATGATATGATCCTATATATAGAAAATACTAAAGAATCCACATAGTCACACAAACTGAATAGAACTAATCAACAAATTCAGTATAGTTGGAGGGTACAAGATCAGTACACACACAAAAATTGTATTTCTGTAACTAGTGATGAACAAAGGAAATTATGAAAATAATTCCATTTACAATAGCATCAGAAAGAATAAAATACTTAAGAATAAGTTCAGCCAAACAGGTAGATTTTTATACTGGAAACTACAAGACACTTGAAAGAAGTTAATACCTAAATAAATGGAAAGGCGCTTATGCTCATTGAGCAAAAGATTTGATATTGCTAGGATGGTAATATTCCCCAAAGCAATTTATAGGCACTGCAATCCCTATCAAAACCCCAATGGCCTTTGGACAGACATTGATAAGCTAATCATGTGGAATTGCAAGGGACCCAAAATAGTTGAGACAGTTTCGAAAAAGAACAAAGCCGGACAACTCAAAGTTCCTGATTTTAAAACTTATTACTGAGCTGTAGTAATTAAAACATTGTGACTTCATACCTCATCAACAAGGGTACCTGCGTAATCAGTGTTTGTCTACCTAACCCTGAATTGTACCCCACATCTTTATAATTAAAAACAAAACAAAATATTGTGGCTTAAGGATAGACAGATTAATAGAATATAACTGAAAGTTCAGAAATAAACCTGAATTGCTCTATACTATTAGTTTACTTTCAAGAAGATATGAATGAGGATACTTCTTTTGTTTCATGCTTCCATAACTATGGGTTTTTTACCATTACTTTTGTCACGTTTAATGTTTTTACTTTTCAAGTTTATATATTTTTGAATAAGTAATAAACAGTTTAAATGTCAAAATTTAAAGAACAGTATATAGAAGAAAATCTGCCTTTCATCCTGTTTTCTAGCTGCTTGCTTCCGTTTCCAAAGGCAGCCAGTGTTAGCAAGTGCCTTTTGTACTAGTGATGGTATACACTAAATATTGTTCTGCACTTCTAACATTGAATATTTTCGTTGAAAGAGTTCCCTGCAAATATGGAGAAAATGTCTTTTATTGTTTTAGTTTGCCTTTCTTTGCCCATAGCAGTAAACAATTTTTTAGATGTTTATTCATCTTTATATTTTTTCTTGTTGATTAATAATATTTATATGAGCTCCTTATGTTTTAAGGTCATTGGCCATAGTTGTGCCTCATAAGTTTTCCAAATTTAAATTTGCATTTATGATTTTAAATTTAGAAGCTGATTTTTATTAGCTTAGTATCCCAGTTATGTGTGCATGTGTATGTGAGAGAGGGAGATTATTCTTCTAATTTTTTTAGCTGCTTACACGTTTTAAAAAAATGTCTTTTTATGTTTTCTTAAATGACTTCTTAGATTTTTTAGAGACCAAACACTCCAGAATAGGGAGATAACTTGTTACTAGTTACTGAAACTTTAAATGTCAGGATAAATAATTGAATCAGCCATAAATACAACATTTAAAAGAAATTAGTATGTAGCAAGTGACCACAGAAATCACTGGAAGAACCAAAAAAAATTCAACAAATGTTGCTTGGGACCTGTTGGTTAATGATAGTTAGCCCGTAACAGTTGGTTAGCAGTTTAGAGAGGAATAAAATTAGGTCTACACTTCACCTACACACCAAAAATAGTTCTAGAACAACTAAAGGAGTAGTTTTAATTCTTTTTTTATGATGGAAATGTTCATCTTAAGGTCTGCATTCTGTGATCACAGAGACAATGGAGGGATTGGGAAATTTTCATTGTTATCACAAAAGATTATCAGGTCCATTTTTGAAGGCATTTAATTTAAAATGCATCATTTAAGATTTCCTGATGCTTATTTGGTAGCTTTTGTTACTTATAAAATATGTTGGAGTAGAACATGCTTAAAGCTGACAAAAGATCAATAAAACTTTGATGTTTGTTCTTTGGAAGGTCAGACACTCCCCTTCAGAGTTTTGGTGTAGATTATTCCTAGACTAATGTTTGTATACTTTTTCTTTCAGTACTTACATAAGGGAGGTAAATACTTTTAATAACCTAAGGCAACCTTCTTGCCTGAATATCTTGTTTCTTGAAGTTATTTGAAATAGATATTTTATCTTTAAAGTGTACTAGCCCTCTCTCTCTCTCTCTCTCTCTCTCTCTCTCTCTCACACACACACACACACACACACACACACACACACACACACTCTCTCTCTCTCACACTCTCACACTCTCACTCTTTCTGTGTGTGTGTGTGTGTGCATGTTACCAGGAAAATAAAGTTTTCTTAGAGCAAAATCAATGCTCAAAGAAGATCTAGTTCTTTGGTTTGGCATTTCCCTTGAATATATATCTTAATTTGAAAAGCTTGTTTTTATGCATTACATCTACAATTTAGATTGCTGTTGCAAAATTGGTATTTTTTATTTGTGATCAAAATTTATGCATTATTGAATAGGTAATTCATGTATATATACATAAAACTTTTAAAAAGCACATATAATGAGAAGCAAGTCTACAACTCACCCAAACTCTGCTACCTGTTATTCTTCCTTGGGAGTAACCATTTTCTTATGTTTCCTTCCAGGGGTATCTACAGCTATCTGTATATTCTTTTAAACATTCCCCCTCACCCCTCCTTCTCCCCCGCCACATATGTGCACACACACAAATAATAGCATGCTATGCACACAATTCTATAGTTTGCAGTTTTTACTTAAGAAAAACATAAGACATGATGGCAAATACTTAGCTTTTAATATGTCAGACACAGTTTTAAGCACATTTGGCATTTAACGTATTGAGTGCTTGCAGCCACCCATGAGAAAAGTATCCTTATCCACATTATATAGGCGGAAAATGAGGCACAGAGAAGTTGAGTAAAGGAACCAAAAGTCAATCATGGGCAGTCTGGTCTCTCCATGTTCCTAACTACGGTATGCTCTGTGTCCCTATGTATTAGGTTGACCATAGGTGGATGCAGTGTTTTATGGATCAGAAATGATTGAATATTAACATTTGCATAGCGTTTGACCTAAGAAATAGAGTTATCTCGTTTTTAAACATCAGAGATAGAGTTCTGTGTGTAGATGACCAGGATTTTTCAAATTAGCTGGTATTAGTTGATACTTAGATGGCTTCCATTTTTTGGTTTCATAGATTGTGCTACAGTTAAAGAGTCTTCTATTTATATTATTTTTCATATGTGTAAGAAGTGGAGCTATTTCACATGTGTAAGAGATGTCAAAGGATATGGACATTTAGATATGTTTTGAGAAATTGCCTTCCAAAGAGATCCTACAGTTTGTACTTTCATCACAAACACATGAGAGTGTGTGAAAATATGAGTGTTTTCCCACACTTATAGATGGGTGCATTTTAGTGTTATACATGTGATAGCTTGGTAATTAAGTGTTCAGCTACATGGAATCCTGATTCTTAATGCAGGTAATTGGAACTTCTGTTTTTCAATATTAGAATACAATGTATTAATCTAGGTTTTAGTACTTCGTAGTCTTATTTAATTATAATAATGCTTAGAGGTATTTATTCAGTACGCCACTGTTTATTCTGTGCTAAAAGGTAAGTTAATGTGTATGTTTCAACAAATTTTTTTTAATTATTAAATTTTATTAAAATGTAGTCTGAAATGGAAATAGCATTTTTTGAGTTTGGTGTCTTTCCCTAATTTTTAGAGATCTATTAATTAGAACAAGAAAAATAAAGCATTTTTATGGAGGACTTAAAAAAACCCAAGAAATTTAATAATGAAAATGGAAATTTTAATGAATAATATATTGACTTCTTCAAAAGAGACATATGGACATCATATTTTATTTTAAATCAAAATAGAAAATGGAAACCACTTTGGAATAAAATGCTAGTTGAATTGCATGGTTCTTTTTCACCCTAACTCTTCATGCCTCATTGTTTGCTCCTCTACCAAGAGAACCCTTGGCTACAGCCATGCCCAAGGTGCATTGTCCTCTGTTTACCATACCTCTGCATTTTTATACTAATGTCTCTTAGGCTTCAAGTATACAAAAGGTATTCAAGTAAGGATATATTCCAAGTTTTTTAGTTTAAAAACCTCTTGTAAAATTCTCTTTCAGATGCCCAGGATTTTTATATTTTATAAATTACTTCAAAAGACTTTTATAATTACTTCTTGCTTTACCTTTTCCTCAGTCCAGTGTATTCCATTTATCTAAAAGTGTTAACTAGATGTATTTTTGGCACCCTGGCCTCCATTATTCCCAGCTCAACCACTACTGTCATTGTGCTTGACCTGTTGATTGTGGGTGTAAGTACACATTAATAGCTGAGTGATTGAGATTTTACTTTGATTTTTTTTTAAAGCGTTTCCTTCCTCTTTCTATTAAGGTATTATTTGGGTGATGGATCTCATGTAGATTCTTGTCTGGCCCTTCCCCATCACTTCTGAGTCCTGTCCTTTTGTTAAATATTACTTGGAGTTGCTAATTCACGTTGGTGAACAGAATGAGGCAGAGAGATCATTTGCCTCTTTATCGTGCTAGTTTTGCATCAGACATTTTTGTGACTCCTTTTCACTTCCACCTTTCACTAGTTAAAGGCTTAAAGGATCTTTTAAACTAGATCTCATTAATAAGGACTTTTGTATTCTGTTGTGTATTTACCCTGTCTTCTTCTGGATATATATAACATTGAGTTTTTTGCCTGCTTAATATTTCCTCATCATACCTAGCGTAGTATAAGGCATTGATTGTCAATTTTGTTGATCTGAAATGTTAATTTGAAATTGTCAGGTAAAATCAGGTTTTGGATCATCTTATATGTTGTGTAGTTTTATGATTTCCTATTGCTAATGATAATTAGATTCTATTTCATAGATGCAGTGGGAGATGGGGAGAAACTATATGTAGTTTTATCTGTTTTATCTATTGTTTTCCTTTTTTTGAGCAGAGAAACTTTTCCATGTCTGTAAATAGTGCCGCTGTCCTCCGATTGACAGGACGAGGAGGAGGAGGAACAGTGGTGGGGGCTCCTAGAGGTCGAAGTTCTTCACGAGGGCGAGGTGAGCTTTCTTGTGAAAACAAGTAATAACAGGAGGAGTAGGATAGGGAATCAATTTAAAAATATTTTAATGCCTGATTTAAAAAATACTGTTATTTACATTAACTGCATGTTAAATGTTCTGAACATTTATTTTCTGAACCACTTCTCAAGGTATCTCCTTTGCAACCCTGATTTGGAACAGAAGAGTTTAATTCTGGGTGTACAGATTTGAGCATAAGGGAGTCTAGACAGTCCCAGTTAACTTTGGCACACTCTTTGTTGTCCGTGTTCCTCATCCCCAGGGAGGCTTACACTTTGGGAACTGGAGCTTCCTGAAGTATCTTGACTGCTGGAGCAGCACTGAAGTTCTTGCAGGCCTTATATATAGAGTTTCTGTGAGAGGATCATGTGCCAAGAGTGTCCCCCGTCAGGGGCTTTAGCTGAAACTGTCTCATCAATATTAGTACCTTTTAGAGGGTAGAACAAAAAATAATCAATCATGCAGCATTTATTTATTTAATCTATAGTTGAATAGATTTATGTCTTTTCTTAGAAAAATAGTTCTTATTTTGATTTTACTTGTTTCTTTGATATCTGTTGCGTATTTCGATTATATTGGTTTTCTTCTGTATAAGAACATCCTTAGTGTTTGTAATATAAACATTTACTTGAGCATTTAACTCTGAGTTGGTTAAAGCATAACAGTAGTCTAGGCATACCTTGTAATTTTCCCTAAGAGATACTTTACAAATGTAATAATTGGGTGTTTGCAATGACAAAGACCATTGTCCCCACATACACCAAGATTGGCATGATCATGAGTGTAAAAATATCTAAGTTCTTTTTAAGGTTGTGCCTTATGAGTAGAGTAATTTCTACAGTCTTCATAGAGAATGTATTCAATTGTACATTCTTGTGAAGTGTTTTTTTAAAATAGTTTATTCAGAATGTGGAAATGCAAGTGTGAATAATGAGGAGTCTAACTAAAATGGTTCACATGTTATACTAGGCAGTTGCATTTTTCCCTTCTTATTTATTTTATTTTATTTTATTTTATTTTTTTTGAGTTCTCTGTCGCCCAGGCTGGAATACAGTGCCATGATCACAACTCGCTGCAGTCTTGACCTCCTCAGCTTAGGAAATCGTTCTGCCTCGGCTTCCTGAGTAGCTGGGACTATAGGCATACACCACTATGCCTGGCTAATATTTTTGATTTTTTTGTAGAGATAAGTTCTCGCTATGTTTCCCATGCTCATCTTGAACTCTTGGGCTCAAGCAGTCTTTCTGCCTTGGCCTCCCAAAGTGCTGAGATTACAGTCATGAGCCACCACACCTGGCCAGGAACAGTGATTTTTGACCTGAGGAGTTATTAGACTCATATATAAAACTTGTAAGAAAACCTTTGTGACAGAATTTTGGGTAGTGAGATCTAGGCATATGTATGTGCATCCCGAGCTCTGCAGGCAATTGTTTTGTATAGCCAGTTAGGTTCCATTTGTCCTGAGTTTGTCTGAGGTCCTTGTGTGTTGGTGGTATGATGATGTTTTGGAGGTGGGACTGGTCACTCGTTCCTCTGACCTGCCACACAAGTGTTTCCTGTGTTTTTTTGCTGTGGGTTGGCAATGAGAAGTTACACTTGAGTAGCTTTGCCTTCTGTACTTTTCAGGGCAAGCCTGAGAGAGATCTGAGCCACACCAACTTTGTGTGCTTCAATACTAACCAATCTCTAAATAGGCCTTAAAAATAAATTATTTATCAGGAAATGAGTGAATGATTGATGAATTTATCCCTGCTTTGAAGAGAAGGGTTGTCATATAGGATAAAAATCTTACATTCAGAACTTAAATAGGCCACATATAAAAGACAGATGATGTGACAAATGTAATAAGTAGTGGCTTTATTAGCACATTAATGTGAAAGAATGTCACGAGGCCAGGCACAGTGGCTCACGCTGGTAATCCCAGTACTTAGGAAGGCTGAGGTGGGAGGATTGCTTGAGCCCAGGAGTTCAAGACCAGCCTGGGTCACATAGTGAGATTTCACTTATACAAAAATAAAAAAAATTAAGCAAGATGTGGTGATGTGAGCCTATAGTCCCAGCTACTTGGGAGGCTGAGACTGAAGGATCATCTAAGACCAGGAGGTGGAGGCTGCAGTGAGCCGTGGTTGTGATTGTGCTGCTGCACTCCGGTCTGGGCAAGAGTGAGAATACCAACTCAAAAAATAAAAAATAAAGAAAGACATGAAACTAGTAGAATAAATTGACTTTGTGAAAAATACTTTTAGCACCATTTTCACAACTGCCTGTGATTCTTTTTAAGGGTCTCAGTAGCTCATTTTATAAAACCAGGTTGCTATTGTAATCTGTTATTTTGTATTTTTCACTCATCACTTAATTTTAACTTATTGGTAGAATAATGATTATTGTGGTGTGTGTGTGTGTGTGTGTGTGTGTGTGTGTGTGTGTGTGTGTGCAGAGCTAACATTATTTTGACTGTTTCCAACTTGAGGAAATTTTGATGTGAAAATCGACTGACTTCCAGACTACTAAATATCATGAAGTAGTAAAATTTAAAAAGACAAATAGTGGATGGTGGAAACAACATAAAATTGTGATCTTTTTATTTATTTGGTTAGAATGTTTAAAACAAATCCACACAACTCTCAACCACTGTCTTCATCATCAGTAAAAGGAAGTATATTTTAATTCCCAAGATGAAAGTGTGAAATCACATATAGTAGGATAGTCCTTTCAAGTCACCCGTATGAAAGGTACATCATATTACATTAACTGGTTTATCTTATATGGGTATCACCTTATAGAAGATGTAGGATCGCCTAAGCCCAGGAAATTGAGGTGGCTGTGAGCTATGATCATTGTGATCAGGCCGCTGCACAGTCTGGGAGACAGAGTGACACCCTGACTCCAAAAAAAAAAAAAAAAAAAAGTGATTTTTACTACAGTCTGGAAGCTTTAGAATCTGATATATATATATATATATTTTTTGGAGTCAGTCTTACTCTGTCATCCAGGCTAGAGTGCAGGGATACTCTCGGCCACGGCAGCCTTGACCTGCTGGGTTCAGGTGATCCTTCCACTTCAGCCTTACAAGTAGCTGGAACTACAGGTGTGTGCCACCATACCTAGCTAATTTTTTGATTTATTGTAGAGATGAGGTCTCACCATGTTGCCCAGGCTGGTCTTGAATCTGTGGGCTCAGGCTGTTCTCTTACCTCCGCCTCCGAAAGTACTGGGATTACAGGCGTGAGTCACTCTGCCTGGCTGAGAACATCATACTTTAATGTGCCCTCTTACAAAGCTTTAGTCTATTCATAGCTTTAGTGCTGTTCATAACTGTTAGAAAATGTTTTGAATGTGTTTTGCTTGTTTTTCTGGTAGCCTGAAGGCTATTTATTTTATATTCATGTGTTTCTGGAATAAAGCATTTCTTCAAGGTGATAAAGGCATGATAACTTTCCTGAGAAAACTGTTCTCTAATAGGAAAGGAGACTTTTTTCCCTACCCTAAAACTGTTGTTGTAAAGGAACACCTTAGTGCTGTATAACAGAATCTCAAGTAAAATGTGTACATTTCCTGAAGGGGAGAGGTATTTAAACTATGAGTTGACTTAAAGTTGGTTTAAACTTCAAGTGAAGTTAACATAAATGGAAGGTAACTTTATGATTATTGTACGACTGGGTACAGTGGCTCATACCTATAATCCCAGTGATTTGGGAGCTGAGGTTGGAGGATTGCTTGAGGCCGGGAGTTTAAGACCAGCCTGGGCAACATAGCAAGTCTCCCCCATCTCTACTAAAAGGAAAAAAGTTAGCCAGACATGGGATTGTACGCTTATAGTCCTAGCTACTCAGGAGGCTGAGACTGGAGGATTGCTTGAGCCCAGAAACTCAAGGTTACAGTGAGTTATGGTTGTGCCACTGCGCATTAGCCTAGGCAGTGGAGTGGGGCCTATCTCTTTAAAAAACAAAAAGATTGTTATAGTTGAACCTTGGTCCTCACTTCCATTTTACAAATGAAGGAATGGATACATGGACTAGTCAAGAGGGTATCAGTTGTCCCTAAGATTACTCACATACAGTTTAGTGCATTATTTTGGTATTTCATAGTATGGTATTATAAAAGTACCACTGTATTCTGTCACTTCTTGATAAATTATAGCCAAGAATTAGATGTGCTTTGTGGCTATTCGAAGTAATCATTTAACTCAATTTTATTTAGCTTTGGGTTGCATTTATTCTTTTATTCAAAATCCACCATCATTTTCCTTTGGATTATTTTATACTGTGGGGGAAATTCAACTAGGGATGGTGGCTAAGATTTCATCCAGATAAAAATACCAGACCTGCCGGGCTCGGTATCTCAGCCTGTTATCCCGCGCCTTTGGGAGGCTAAGGTGAGTGGATTGCCTGAGCCCGTGGGTTCGAGACCCGCCTCATCTCTACAATAAATCAAAAAATTAGCTGGGCGTGGTAGCACGCGCCTGTAGTTCCAGCTACTTGGAAGGCTGAGGCGGAAGGATCGCCGGAACCCCAGCACGTTGGGGCTACGGTGGCTGGGAGCGGCCACTGCACTCCAGTCTGGGCGACAGTGAGACTCCAACTCAAAAAAAAATACCAGACCTTTCTCCTTTCCTCAAATTTTCTCACTTGGGAATACAATTGGTGCACGTTTGCTGGGAAAACTGTACAGAAGTATAAAGCTGACAGTGCATATTGTCTTTTGCCTTCAGGCTCAGCAATTGGATATATATCCTTTCTGACCCTAAGCTGTATAATTTATGTAAATGGAATAATTTTTATATGCATTGTTCAGTGTTATGCGTTTGACATTCCAATAATGTTAACACTTTATCCTCTGTGGTCATGATGTTCTCCTGTATTTTTTAAAATCAGAATTTATTTAGCCAACCTTTTATTGATTAAATTGTTCCTAGTTTTTAATATGTCACTGTACATTTTCACACATATATATTTGCATTGTACAAGTATTTCTGTTAGGATAAATTCTAAGTAGAATTGTTGAGTCAAATGTTGATCTAACCAAATTGCCTTAAGTAAAATGTAGTTTACATTGAACCACCAGAGCCTCTAAATACCTACCTACATCTATATTCTCTACCAGCTTTGTGAGTAGAATTTAGTCCTGATACTTTTCTTTCCTCAAGATTTGAGTAGAAGGTAAAGAGTTCCCTTGGTTCTGTGGAATATCCTTTAAGGAGTTCATGAGATTGATAGCTTTAGAGTTGACTCTATTAAGTTATCCTTTTTCTGGGATTAGATAAATTGTATTAACTTTTTTTTTTGAGTTGGAGTCTTACTCTGTCGCCCAGACTGGAGTGCAGTGGCCACTTCTGGCCACTGCAGCCTTGACCTGCTGGGCTCTGGCGATCCTTCCACCTCAGCCTTCCAAGTAGCTGGAACTACAGGCGCTTGCTACCACGCCCAGCTAATTTTTGATTTATTGTAGAGATGAGGTCTCGCCAAGTTGCCCAGGCGGGTCTCGAACTCGTGGGCTCAGACAATCCACTCACCTCAGCCTCCCCAAGCGAGGGATTACAGGCTGAGCCACCAAGCCCGGCTGTGTTAACTTTTACATTTGGCTTTTTAAATCTAACTCTTCTTCATAAACTCTGCAAGTCAAGATTTTTTCCATTTTTTGGAAAGTAATTCTGTGAAGGGTTTAGTTTACAGTGGTGCTTTATTGAACTTCTTAGAATTTTCACCACTGAACTTTTTAGTAATAAAGAGCTTAATGTTGATGCTTTTCTTATTCAGGACTGGGACTATTACATTAGTTTTTTAACTTGTTTCTTTCAACTTCCTGTGGTCTAGCTACTTTAGTGCCATTGCTGGTCTCACAGGTAAAGATCTATCAGGCCCTGCTAAATATTTAAATGTAGATGTCCTGCTTTGTATAGAGATGGAACTTTGGAGATTAATCTGTAGTATTGAATGTGTGCCAGGTGTTGACATCTAGGTATCATTTTTTCTGTTTTCTTATTTTCAGGCAGAGGCAGAGGTGAATGTGGTTTCTACCAAAGAAGTTTTGATGAAGTAGAGGGTGTATTTGGTCGAGGAGGTGGCAGGGAAATGCATAGATCGCAGAGCTGGGAGGAAAGGTAACTGAAGGATCCAGATATTAGCATAAGAATATCTCGGTATATAGAGCTTATGTCTTTTGTGCTTTCTGCAGAGAGAACGCTCTACATTTAAAGGGTTTCATTTTTTTAAGTGCTGTTAATTATTAAATATCAAGTTAAATGTTTAAAAAGTTTAAATGATTGGATAAATAGGATACTATGTTAGTGCCAGCATAGGTAAAAATATTAGCTACTTGATTAGTATTCAGTGGAATGCATTGCCATTTTGTTGTTTGTTGGTATTGGTAAAAGCATCTTCTCCCTATATTGTTTATAACTTAATATGAAGTTTGTCAAGTTATGGGCGATCGCACAAAGAGTATTTACAAGGATGTTCACTGTGATGATATTTACAACATAAAATAATTGGAAAGAAGCAGAACAGATTGATATTGCCCTTATATGATTGTATGTCCACACAGTATAATACTATATAGCCATTAAAATTAAAGATGGTTTTGAAAATACTTAATGATATGGGAAAACACATTCTAAAAGCAGTATATGAAACTGTATATTATGTATGTAGTTTAAAAACATAATATTCTGGGTCAACAAACCTAGCTTTTGTTAGGTAAGGCAGTGCATATTTTTGTTTTCATCTTGTACTTTGCTGTATTTTCTTAATATTAGGCCATAGCTATGTTTGTTTGTTTTGTAATTTGAAAAAGAAAGAAATTCTATTAAAGAAAAATGGAAAGTTAGTGTCATGAATGGGAAATCTGAATATTATCAAGCCTTGTTTGAAACTTATTTTATCTTTTCTAGGGGTGACAGACGTTTTGAAAAACCAGGACGAAAAGATGTAGGTAAGGTTCTTATTGTATGGATATCAATATTTCCTGGACCTCCATGATATCAGTTCTTAACAAGGCTTACACATAAAGATAAAGTTATTAAAAAATTGACTCAGTTACCTGCACCTCTCCAGTAGGTGGAGTTGTAGCACTGCTTGCATTTAGAATTCCATGGTTATTTGAGGTCTTCACTGCGTGAAAACAGAGATGATGAATACAGCCATTAGGGTGTACTCAGTTTAACTTTGTAGATCTGTGTGTTCTCTACAAGACATGTATTCTTTATTATGACCAATTTGCAAACTGAAATTTCAAATTAAGAAACAATCTATTTACTCCTTCCAGTATAGATAGTATCTCACTGGTAAAAATAGGGAAGATGCTAAAATCTTTGCTCTTGTATCAGAGAACAAAGTCTAAAACTGTAAATATTCTTACTTTAGTCATCAGTTTATCTGGTCTTTTTGCTGTATGGTCTTTTTCTTCTTTTTTTGAGTTAGAGTCTCACTCTGTTGTCCAGGCTGGAGTGCAGTGGCATGATCAAGGTTCACTACAGCCTCCACCTTCTGGGCTCAGATGATCCTTCTGCTCCAGCCTTTCAAGTAGGTGGAACTACTGGCATGCACCATCATGCCCCACTACATTTTAAAAAATTCTTTTGTAGCGATGAGGTCTTGCTGTGTTGCCTAGGCTCGTTTCAAACTCCTGGGCTCAAGCAGTTCTCCCCTTTCAGCCTCCCAAGGTTCTGGGATAACAGGTATGGGCCGCTGCACCTGGCAATATTGGGAATCTGTGATTGTGTATATATTGGTGAAAAACCATTACATGTGTACAACATGAAGAAGTTTGGAGTACACTGGGTAGATAATTTATTGATAGCTTTACCCACATTGTAGATACCCATATAGGATGAATATAATCATGGGAGGCTTGTCAGGAACTCTGTTCCCATCCTTGTCCGATTTAGTACTTTTGCCAGTGAGTATGGTAGTTTAAAAAGTACAAGATTTGAACTCAGAAGATCATAGATATTCTGAGCTCTCATATATTCATTAGTCTCATAATAAAATGAGGTGATAATGCTATACAGAATTTTTAGTATTACAGTAGTCCCCTGCCTTATTCCTGGGAATATGTTCCAAGACGTATCTGCCTAAAATTGCAGATGGTGTTTTATTATGTTTTCTCTATACATACATACCTATGATAAAGTTTAATTTATAAATTAGGCATCATTAAGAGATTAACAGTAATAACTAATAGTAAATAGAACAATTATAATATACTGTAGTAACAATGAGAGTCTCTCTGACTCTCAAAATACTGGAATATTTTTTGGACCATGGTTGACTGTGAGCAAATGAAATTTTAGGAAGAGAAACGTGGATAGGAGATGACTACTGTAAATAAGAGTATATGAACTCATTTATTGATTGATTTAGCGAATACTGAATTTCTGCTTATATGTTATACCTTGTGCTAGGTGCTAAATAAATATTGTAATACTCTTTTTCTTTAGAAGATATTGTTTGTGTGCTGATCAGATTTTCAAATCATTCAGTGTTGTGAGGGATAGCTATGAAGTGGAACAGTTAGGACATGGGATCAGAATCAAGGTAGATTAAGAGATCAAATCTAAGTGAATGAAAATGTAGAATCTTACATTAGTAAATTACATAATTTAAAATGTGGAGTAGTTGCATGTAACAGCAGCCTCCTGGGAAAAAGCACAGTCCTCTTAACTGACTCTTTGCTTCACATTATTCAACAGCATGCTGGTGTCCTCAGAGGCATGGGCAGTATTTACTAGAACTGAAGTGTTCCCAGTAGTCAGGGGATAGAGAGGCTCATTGTCTTTTATTTTGTTACAGGACAGCCTAAGCATTTTGTTCACTTCTAGGTTATACCTTGAAAGGGTCCACATATTGTTCATAATTATATCTTACACTCTTCAGTAGTAGTAATACTAAGAGAGCCAGACATTCAAAACTGCATGAGTAGCCAGGCTCGGTGGCTCAGCCTGTAATCCCACACTTTGGGAGGCTGAGGTGAGTGGATTGCCTGAGCCCGCGTGTTTGAGACTTACCTGGGCAACTTGGCGAGACCTCATCTTTATAATAAATCAAAAATTAGCTGGGCGTGGTAGTGTGTGCCTGTAGTTCCAGCTACTTGGAAGGCTGAGGTGGAAGGATCACTGGAGCCCAGCAGGTCGAGGCTGCGGTGGCCGGGAGTGACCACTGCATTCCAGTCTGGGCGACAGAGTGAGACTCCAACTCAAAAAAAAAAAAAAGAAACAAGAAACTACGTGAGTGGGGTGCATGAAGGAAATGGAACTGTTTAGATAAGAGACAAGACTGGATAGGACAGAGTGGGGAGGAGTGCTTATAGGGTCACTGCCTGTCAATACTTGCTTAATGATCTTGTGAAAGAGGAATTGAACTCCATCTGTATGAGTCTAAGGGATCAGAAAGGAACTGAATGATAGAAAGTTCAAGGAGGCAGGTATTTGACACAATCTTAAAAAAGATCTCAGCCTAGGCAGCATAGCAAGATCTTGTCTCCACCAAAAAAATAAAATAATTAACTGGTTGTAGTGCATGTACCTATAGTCCCAATTACTTAGGAGACTGAAGCAGGAGAATCAACGGAGCCCAGGAGGTCAGGCCATTGGGAGCCATGATCATGCAACTGTACTTTAATCTGGGCAACAGAGTGAGACCCCAATTCAAAACAAACAAACAAACAAAATCTAATAATTAGAGTTGTCTGAAAGTGACTTGGGTTGCCTTGGGAAAGTAGTAAGTTTTCTTAATGAGAATAGCTTGATTTTAACTGTTGACATATTCACACTTTGGTGGTTTAGAATAGTTGAGTGTTAAGTTTTTCTTTCCATCATTATTTGTGGTTCTCATATTTTAACTATATTTATCCAACGAGAGTAATTTTCCTAGCTACCCTCTATTGAGAGTAAAGATTGTTTTCTTTGCATCCCTTAGATATATCATTGAAAAGCAAGCTTCATACACCTAAACTGATCGGAAGTCTCAAATATTCAACTACTAGAATACTAAGATATCATGGCAGTTTTCACACACATATATTCTAATATATCATAGTGACTTTTATTTAATGCCTTTTGAAAAGATGCTTACTTCAGGTTAACTGTGCTAAGACTTCTGAGCTTTAACTTTTGTAAATAATCCACTTATGTTGAAAATAATGTAGATTTTTAAAAAAATTGTTCATAATTATATCTTATGCTCTCCAGTAGTAGTAATACTAAACCAGCTTATTGTGACATCAAATTAGGATAATTCAATTTGTTATTTTTAAAGTTAGAGGTGGTGCTTATTATATATTTGTTACTTATATGTAGAGAAGTAGATAGAATTACAGATATCTTGGTAAGAATCATGTATAACCCCTGTGAACACCCCATGGGAGAATTTGGAATTTAGACAAAGGTCTGGGAGGTTGGAATTATAATTCCTATTCAGTAGGAATTGATTGCTGCATAGGGGAGACCAGTTCTGGGTGATCATCTTGTATGATTATGTGAGGATGAAATTAAAGGATCATTAAAAATAAGAATGATCCAGATAAGGCCAATAGACTCAGCGCAGTATAATACTAATTAATGCATTTTTCATGTGAAATATTAGACATAACAATTTTGGGTTATAAACTGTTTCTGTCAATTGGTAATAATAGGCTTGTACATGCATAACACTAGGCCCTTAAAGTTTTCAGCAATTACTTATCTCTAGTTTGTTGAAACTATCTTTATTGGTTTGTAAAGATGCTTTTAAAGTTAGTTCCAAAGTGGTATTCCTGATAACGCATTTGAGATTCCATGACCATGGTCCCAGGTATTCTCCATTAGTGGGCTGTACATCTAGGAAGGCAGAACTATCATTCCCACCTCTCAGTAACTTCTCCTCTCTTTTCATTTGTGCTTCATTTTCATGAGAGGATAATGGTCTCTCTAGAAAACTTACTCCTTAACCTAGAAACTGTGATTCTTTAAGTGAAAGAATCGTGAACAGTGTTCCCAGGAGCTATTTAATCCCCTGTGCGAATGTTTTTGGTCACATTTCTTAGTTGTTGATTTCTACGATAATTATTAAATAGCATTAGTTTACCAGCAGGTTTTTTTTTTTTGCGGGGAGGCGTGTATGGAGGGGAAGTCACATTTATTTTTCAAATGCCAAGTTTATATGTAAACATTAAATATGAGACTCATCTGATTTGAATGGAGTCTTAGAGCCCAGATCTTCTTCATTCACTTGTGTCACCTTAGGCAGCTTCAATTAACTGTTGACATTGTGGTCTATGAAAGTAGTGTAGCACTCTTAGGAAAAACCATACCATGTAAATCTTCGATACTACTTTATTTTCACAGGTTAGGTGAATCTTGTTAATTTATTATAGAAATAAGAATTTCTGCTGTTTTTATGTGTTACAATAGTCTTGGATTAGAAAAAAAGAATCTCTTGGTCTGACTACTACTTAAGGATGAATGCCTAAGATTTTCAAACAGCAAAAGTTCACAATAAATAGGTTTCTGTTTTCTTGATAATCTTCTGCTATAATCAGTCTTAGACCACGCCATAGTTCTTCTTTATTTTCTTTGCCTTTTGGTCAAATAGTAGGAAAATGTGACTTGCTGCTGTGCCCTGCTCTTCACAACTGTTTGCCTTTTCTCAGCAAGTATATATTTCAAGAGATTATTCCTGCCCAGGTCATCAGCAGTGGGGAAGGTTAATCTTTCACTTTTCCCACCCAAACCTGAATAAGGGAACTCGTAAAATAGAAGACAGCTACAAATTTGTTTGAGTGATAGACTGACTTGTTTGGTTATTGTTTGAGGACCGCTTCATTTTATTTTTGTTTTTAAAAATTTTTAAATTTACTTTTGAGTCGAAGTCTCACTGTCACTCAGACTCAAGTGCAGTAGCATGCTCACGGCCACTGCAGCCTCGACCTGCTGGGCTCAGGTAATCCTTCTGCCTCAGCCTTCCAAGTAGCTGGAACTACAGGTGTGAGCCACCACCCCAGCTAAATTTTTGATTTTTTGTAGAGATGAGGTCTCACCAAGTTGCCCCGGCTGGTCTCGAACCCCTGGACTCAGGCCTCTTGCCTTGGCCTCCCAGAGTGCTGGGATTATAGGTGTGAGCCACCGCACCTAGCCAGCTTCATTTTTAAAAATTGAAATGAAAATTATGCAAAGGATTGTCTTAAACTCGACTTACAAGAAGATGTTCACCTTAGCATACATAAAATAAGTGAAGCAGAGAAAGCATAATTTTTATGGAGTATTAGATTTGGAAAGAAATAATAGAGTTCATCTAGTCCAACCTCCTACGGGTGAATAAACACTCATTTTGTGTTTATAGAAAAAACTGTTTGAAGTTGGAAACAGGAATTTGGGTTTGAAAATACTTTGTTGCCTAATTATTTTTTGCTTTATCTATTAGAGATTTTTTTCCCTACTCGAGTTGTGTCTAACCAAACCTTTATAGCTATAAAAACATAAGCGTGTATTTGTATTAATGAATTAATTTGAGCAATCATGATTTTTTATACCATCAAATGGATCATAGGTAGGAAGGAAATTTTTTTACTTAGATTGCTAGAAGCCATTTAGATGAATCGTTGAGTAAAATTTCAAAATAGTAATTTGACTATTATGTAGGATGATTTTTAAGTAGAAATAATCTATCATCTCCTTGCTAAAAATACTACCCTGCAGGTTCCATCTGTGTTGGAGCTTGTCTGTTTTTTTCTCTGTTCTTGTCTGTTTTTTCTCTGTTTCCCTCCTGCCACAAATATATGAATATATATGCATGTGTTTGGGTGTCGTGTTTAAATGCTTTTAAGGTTATGTATAAATCTATGTTGTTTTCTTGTGAATTTTTCTTCTTAGTTGTTAAAAATTAAGGAGGTAATACTTACCCTAGTTTTGTAGTATAAAGAACCAAAGGAATGATCTTTGCTGTCTTGAAAAAAATAAGTATTTAAAGGATGTTGACTAAATATTGTGAAATCATTCCACTCAGTATGCTAGTTTGGAAACTAGACTGTTGCTTCAGTTTGCAGATGAAAAAGAATTTATGGTTGATATTCTTAGAATTCGGTTGTGTTAAACTTAATTGTCCATTTTACCTTCATCACTGGTACCATAACACATTCTTATAAATTCACCAGCAACATTTCTGTATAAGTATCTGTCAGTAGAGTTGCACTGATTTTAGCAGATAACACAGATACAAACTTTGTAAGGAAGAATGTTATGTTTCCAGAGAGTGTATTATTATTAGCTCAGCCATTTTTATGTGGGCATAGGCATGATTACCATGATGTAATCAGAGCTATAATTAGCATTGAAAAAAAGAAAACATGAGATACAGTGAAGGAAAAGTAGTTGCATAACTGGCTGGGTGTATTTAATATATTAAAAAATAGGATGCCATGGATAAGTCTTATTCTGTCAGTCCTGTTTCAGAAATCTGAAAATTGTCAATGCTTTGTCCATTGATGCGAATATCTAGGTCAGTCCTATTTGGGCTCTTAGAGACCAGAGGAGTTGGAAGTTCAGGAACAGTCTTGTCAAAATTCTCCATCTTGATTTGATATTCACCTTTGGAACCTCGGGTCAGCAGAGATGCAAAACAGTGATGTAATATGATCTCAGAGGGTAGGTAGGATGTCCTTCTTTGGCATATTTCTCCAGTGCCCTCCTGCATTGCTGAAAGGAATACAACTAATTCAAAGTGGGAAGGATTTTCATGCTGGAGCAGAGTAGCCAGAGGACTTGATGGTGTAATGGAATGATAGTAGGTTAGTGGAAAGATAAAGAACGGACATTCCTCGGAACTGATGCCATCAAGGTGGAAGTCCACACTGGTCTGGTAGAGTTCGCCATTTTCTCTTTCCTGATAGAGTACAGCCGAGACCCGGACACTGGTTAGAGGACTTGGTCGGGTGTTGGCCACTTGGAAGACAAGATTAGGTTTGCCATCTATGTGAGCTACTACTGCTAAGTCAGTAAAGCGAATTGAGAAAGCTCGATTTTTTGGCCGGGCAATCTTCGCCACAAAGGCACCTAAATTAGAAACCATTGAATTTTTTTTTAGAATGAAGATTTTAAATATTAATACCTTTTCTGAATGAGAAAGGTATAACAAATAGTTATACATTTCTTGGTGCCATGCCTTTCAGTGAATTAGAAATTGAGCACATTGTCAGGAATTGATCTGCTTGTTTATCTGGGTAGTCTCACTTGTCTAAAGAATTTTTCAGTGTACTCATACATTTCTGTTTAAAAACCATGATTTCAAAATGGATAAGCAAAAATGATTTTGTAACATAGAAATGTAAAACTTTACCTTCTAGTTTCTTACAAAGTTAAAGAATTGGTCAGTTCCAATATTCCTGCCCACTTAAAAAACACAATAGAAAATAAATGCAATTTGGTTGCAACCAGATTAAGTTAGAGACTAGGCTCAGAGTAGAATGATTTGGAGTGGGTGGGGAGGGGACCAGTAAAATGAGTGATACATTGAAGAATTTTGAAACTTATACAAACCTTTTTTTGGTGAGGAAGACTCGGGCTGTGATGTGTACCTTTCAAGCATATCCTCTTTGTGCCCTGAGCTATAGATAAGGATTTCTTAACTAACTGTATCACAGATCCTGTTGACAAGGCTGGTGAGGTCTCTAAAGTACTTGTCAGAATTGAGTTTTAAGTGCTCAAAAATAAAATAAAGGACACCAAATATACTGAAATTCAATCAAACATTTAAAAATTGTAATATAGCACTATATATCTGATTAATGCATGAAATAATCTAATGGTGAATTTAAAACGGTGATTTTTGAAGTATTATAGTTTGATATGAAAATATCTGTTTAAATCAAAGTTACTGGTACTGCCAATGCTACTGTTTTTTTGTTGTCTGCATTCATAATTGAAGGAAATGACAAATTTCAGTTGGGGATTAGTGCAAAAAGATTTAAGTTTTTCTCATCTAAGTTTGCAGATCCCTTAGTTTTATCAAAGGACTGATGTAGCGTAAGAACTCTTGTTGTATAAGTTGGTGATTTGTTACAGGTTATAGAGCTAGTAGTTTGCACACTGGTACTTTGCTCCAGATCCAGTGCTTCTTGTGGCTTACCTTCTCAGATTATTACTAGATAGTACGTTAAAAGCCAGGTTTTCTTTTCTTTTTATATTGTATGTCACATAAAAAGGACCACTAGCCTTACTTTATTAGAGGGAATTGTCTTATATGATCCCAGTTTTATAAGGAAAATTTCATAATCTTTATGGACATATTTTGCCAAGGTTGTGTATACCTAACTTGCTCTCTAACATATAATGCTGTCTGTGATGCTCTGGGCTCACTGGTGTTGAGTAAATGTTGAAGACATGAATTGAGAGGAGAAAATTCTAGCCCAGTGAAGAAAAAAAAAATCAAATTCCTCTGTTAGGTAAAACAACTGTCAAAATATATGTTGAACTTATTTATTCACTTATTTAACAAAATGATTAGCTTCAGTGAAAAGCTCCTTTCAAACCTTTCACTAATTTTCTTTGATCATAGGATATTCCTGCAGTTTAGTGCCATAATAATCCCTTTTTTCTTAAGGAGTTTCAATAGTTAAAACTTAAGTATTGAGTCAGTTTCCTTATACATGTCTTCTATTGTTTGGCTCTAAACTGTTTCTTTTTTATCTTAGGCATTACCTGCTGTTAATATAAATACATTGTTCTATAACAGAATTACTTATAGCTGACTATACCTTTTTCAAAATACTTGCAGTTTTTTTTTTAAGAACAAAGACAGTTTACCTGTGATAAAAGCCTCTAGCATGAGGCCTAGGAGCATTTGTATGGCAAGTAAGGCGATTGCACTTGGACAGTCACCACTGGGGAACATGGTACCATAACCAATTGTGAGTTGTGTCTCCAGGGAGAAGGAAAATGCAGCTGTGAAACTGGTGATGTACTTGACACAGATAGTGTGGTTTTCAGGTGGGGCATCATGATCTAGTTCCAGATCACCATTCATCTCAGCTAGAACATACCAAAGCACTGCAAAGACAAGCCAGTGGACAACAAAAGAAGCAGAAAAGACCAACATCATCCAACGCCAGCGCATGTCCATTAGGATTCCCCAAGCATCTCGAAAATATGCAAGACCTCTTTGAGCACCATCCATTTGAAGTGTGCTGTGGCCATCCTTGGTGACCATCCTCCGGTATCTTTGACTTAGGAGAGGAGCAATGACTTTGCAGTTACTGCTGTCCATTTCAGGCTGTAATTCTCTGAAATCAAGAGTAAATTAGTAAGCCCTTAATTGTTTTACAGTTAATATTTGTGAATTCTGAGACCTCATGCACTTTCTGCTTTCTTGAGAATGCTTCTCCGACTACAGTTTGGGCAGGCTTTCCCAGCTCTGTCTTTTTTCTCTTTACATAAAGGGGCATTTATTGACTAAGTCATTCATTTGCTAGCTAATTATGTGTTCCCTTAGGATATCTCTTCTGTTTTTTCCTGAATGTCTTAAAACATTGTTTGACATTTGAACGTTTTCCAAGTATATTTTAAAGTTTCTGTGGTTGTAGATTTGACACCCCATATCTTCCTTGCAGAAGTCCAGGCATCAAGTATTTATTGATTTGACCAAATAATATGTGTAAATAACAGCTTTTCATAATTAACTTACAATGAAAAGAAATAAGTTTAAATATGTAAGTATTGTTTTGTTTAAGTAAATATAAATCATTTGGAAGCTTATTATCAAACTGTCCGCAAATCTTTCACAGCTAGATTTAGTACTAGGACAAGACTTACATTTGTGATAAGCTTTTAATCAGTAGTTCTAATGTATGCTTTATAATTAACCTATTCAGAGTTTTATGATCAGGCTTTGTTTTTGTCATTTTGTAGCGTGGATTCTTTCTGTCCTGGTTGATGAACTTTTTTGGGGGAATATTTTAGATTATGATTAGATTTTGGAGTGGAGAGAAAATTGTTTTCTTGGCAAAATAAAGAACTTCCAGGTAGATATTTCTAGATAATATTTGCTTTGAAAGTAAGCAAACTAGAAGAAAAAGCTTTAAGATTTAATGAACTAAAATAATCATTAAGAAATAAAATGGCAATTTTTAAAAGATAATTAGTATAATTAGTTTTCTATTGGAAACAGTTTTCATCAGTGATTATGCTTTTTTCAGTATGGTGATTAGAAATCTAATGTATGCTTTCCTCGTGATCATCTTTGCATATGACAATGGTGTATTAACACTTTCTGTAGAGGCTACCAGGAATGGAATGGGAAATGCGGCCTTGCTTTCCTTCAGTGCTTCTTGCCACAATCCAGTATGATGAGTTTATATTTGGCTCTCCTCCTTGCTGTTTCCTTCAGAAGTAGATACCCTTGAGAGTGCTGTATATCCACGTCTTGCCTTTTGAGTGATGCCTAGGGGCACTTCAGGTGGAGCTAGGTTGTTGCTTGGGTTTGCTAGTTCCTATATCTAGGGCTTTGGTGACTACCTTTCTGTGTTGGAATTGGCCAGCTGGACATACATAACTTTCCCCTGTTGTTCTAAGGCTAATTTAACATTTATTGGTGACTAAAGACATTTTCTTGTCTTTCCCTGAGATTTGAGCTACTGATGCAACACTGGGATGATTGTTTGATTTATTTAAATTAGACGGTCATTTCAGTTTCATAAAAAAAACTTAGAGCATTAATGTTTTATAACTTATTACCCTAACAAGGTGTCATAATCATTTAGTGTATTTTTTTTCTTCACATAGCTGTTTAATGACCCTTATTTTGTTAGATTCTTTAAATGTTTTAGGAGATCTGATCTCTGACCTTTTGGAAACAACAACATCTTCAGAAATACTGTGCTAGCTGCTTTCATACTGTACTAGCTTTAATTTTTGGGTATTGCAGCAAGATAGCCATTATTATCCCCATTTTTCAGATGAGGTCACTGGTGCTTAGACAGATAAAATATATTTACACAAGATAAATGGGGGCATTGAATTATTTGGAGTATTATCCAAATCTGGCTAACTTTAAAGCTAGTTACTTTTTTTTTAACTACAAAAAATAGAAATGTAAATTTTTCCCAAGGTGATTGGCATTGCATTCTCAAGATAGTCTTTGACAGCTAGATTTTTGGCACCTTTGGTAGATATTCTTGCCACTGTAATTGCAGGTTGTCTATTCATTGTTAACTTTATACATGAATCTTAATACAGTAATATTAATAATATTAGCTAATATATATTGTTTAGTATATGCCAGGAATCATACCAAATACTTTATACATATTGATGTGAAGCAAACAGGAAGTGCCTGGCACAGAGTAACCCTGAGTAGGTATTGGTTGCTTTATTGTTATTAATAATGTTTCTTAACTTTCACAGTAATAAGTACCAGTATTATTCCCATTTAACATATAATGAAATGAGGTTAAGTGGTAGGTATGAATCCAGTGTACTCCTTATTCCATAGTCAGTGATATATTGCCTCAAAAACAGACATTTGACCCTGAATAACACTTCAATTTGACTAGTTTTGTTAGGAGCTATTCCAGAATATTTGTTCTTCAGAAATGCTTATTAGGTTTAGCCCCATGATTTATAGATTAGAAATGGATTTTCAGTTAAGGAAGACTTCTTTCAAGACTTCAAGATGAGTATAATCTGAATTATTAGGTAGTATAGTTATTTTTCTCACCGGAAAAATTAATATAGAGAGGAGAGTTCTTACACAGTGTTGGCAAATTTATATTTTGCCAAATGAGAAGATAGTTTTAAGAGTGTGATACTGTTATCATAATTTTATTAAAAGATAAGAATTTGACATATGAAAAGGAAGACGGGATTAACAATGAAGGAATAGTTGACTGCTTTCAAAAAGGCATGGGAACAACTTTGTTGTTCTTGCTTATTGCTTCCTGCCTATGTGAAAATGCCCCTCATGGGCCTGGATACTTACTGGTGCTTGTTCCACTTATGAAACCACTGTTTTGGTGAGTGCTGCTAAATGCTTAGTGTTTCACAAAAGCTTGTCTTCTGTTTTTCAACCTCTCTTATTTATGAAGTTATAAAATTTGTTACCTAGAGAGATAGCCCTTCTATATAGACTAGCTAACAATTATTCTCATTTGGGCTCTTTCATAATTGTTGCTTGTTGCGTATAACTTTTGTAGTCCTCTTACTCTAGGCTCTTTACAATCTTATCTTTTTTTTTTTTTACATTTACCTAAATACATGCAAAAACCTATGAGCAGGGAAGTCAGAAGGCTAATATCAAAACTATGAAGGAGTATTTCTTTTTTTTTTTGTAACCTAAGACTTTGCTAGATCTGGATTGAATTGTGTTGGCAAGTGGAGTAACTTAGACAAGTAATATTGATTTTGATTCCCACTTAACCAGTTACCATGAATTAGTATTCTAGTGTGGTTTAATACTGAGAACACAAGATTGGTGTCATGGTCATCAGGCTCTGGCTCTGTTGGTTACATAGCTGTGTCATTTTGGGCAAACTACTTGGTCCTCTTAGCCAGGCATCCTTAGATTAAAACAGAAGAAAAAGAAGGGAATTAAATAATATGATTCCTTAAAGCTCTACAAATTTGTAAACTTATTTTCATTTTCTACACCTATACTGGTTTTCTGTACGATTTGTTTCTTTTTTTAATACGATTTTACATATGCTTGTATGATTTTTAAAAAATTATTGTTGCCTGATATATGTAGACTTTTTTTTCATTGAATTTAAAAGTGTCTTATGGGCAGCCATTATGTTTATACTATTTTTTTTTTAAGTATTTTTTTCTGTCCCTGCAGGCACATATATGTGTCTTGGTTTGTATTTATATGATTCTCATCAGCTGATTCCAATAGAAAGTAGAGTTAAAGATTGGGGAGGTTTGCTTGTATCTCTACGTGTAGGCCGTAAAATATTTGCTAACTTATAACTTGTTTGGTGGAAAAAATGTTCTTACTATAAAAACATAGGCAACTTCATTGGTTGTGAAAATAATGAATTCATTCTACTCCTTAGGTTGTAGTACTTAAAATTATGTCTTTTCTATTGCCATGATGTAAAGTAGTAGTGTAGTTCATATTAAACAGTTAAGATATAGGTTATAACTACAAATGTTAAGTGAACGTGGTATTACTAGTGTATTTGTTCACGTCTAGTGTAAATATTTTATATTGAAAGTCCTGTAATCATCTCTCCTGCCCTCCACTAGGGCAATGTGAGTTCTAACCCTATTATATAAGCTCAGATATTCTATTTAATTTCTTATTTACAGAAGCATCTACTAATTTTAGTAATAATTCCATGCTTAAAAATTAAAATTAGAATATCACTTTTTTTCAGAAAAAATAAAACCACAGTGATTAATTTTTTTTGCATTTGTTTTCTTATACTTATTTTTGGTCTTAACCTTCCAAAAGAAAAAGACACTTAAAAAAAGCCACTGAATGTTTTTCTGAGGCCATTTTTCTCTACTCATTTATGTATTCTAATGGCAAATTAGTATACATTTGATAAAACAAGAAGAAAATTTTCAGTAATATTTTCAGTATTGCTGTTATTCCACTTTTAAAATTTAAGGAAAAAGAATGAAGAGCCTTAAAATATTACCCTATTATAGATAATGCCTTTATTTTAAAAATCTACTAGAAGTGGCTTTGTCCCAATTTGCCAGCCAGTTTTATTTTCCTTTTCCCCTTAAGGAAAGAAATAAGATTGAATATTATTTCATGTACTCACCACTTCTTTAGCTGGATCAGCTTAAATGCCAAGGTAGGTCTTAAGGAAGTTTGCAGAGTCTGGCTTTGTGATCAGATAATTTTAACCTACTAGTCTAGTTTGTAGATTCTCTTCTTGAACTGGCTTTACAGCTTACATTCCTCTGTTTATAATGTCGTGGGGGCTGGTTTCAGCTGAAGTTGATGTGATTGGTCACTTAATCTGCAGGGGGGCCAATTAGCTCTGATCATGTGGAAAAGAATGCTGGTTTGTTAGGAGGTCTTTCTTTACCCAACACAAACCTTAACAACTCTGGAGAAAGCCTCCAGAACTGACTTGGAGAAGGGGTGCATTTTTTCCCTCTAATCAGGACCGGTCTTTAGTAAGTTTGCATAATCTTACTTAAGAGTTTATTTGAAAGTTCAAAGGGATAAAATTCCCTGCAAGATTTCCTTTCAGCCGTCTTTCCTTATATAGCATGTTGAAGTGTGAGATATTTTCTTTACTAATCTTTTTTCCCCCCACCATTTCTTTGGGGAAGATTTATTTGGATAAGGACTTTTAGGCATAGCTTAATGAATTGATTTTCTAGTTTTCTTTTCATAGTTCATCAAAATGGCTACCATTGATTCCAGAACTAGTAAGTAATATAGGCAGTTTAGTTACCTGAAATCTTTTTTTTTGCAAGGAGACAGACTTTTTTTTTTTAAGTCTGTGTGCAAATACCTTGAATAGGAATGAAATTAATTGTTTGGTACTTTGTGCTTGTCTTTAAAAAAAAACACATCTTGGTGAAAACTGAAGAATTTTCTTAAGTCTTGCTTTAGTGATGTTTCCCTGATCAGTATGGTGAAATACAGTAAAACATAGTGTTCAGTGTATAGAAAACTTACCACTGAAATAGTGTTTAGCTGGAAATGTTTGTGATTGTCTTACAGGAACCTCAAAATGAGCTGTGGTATGACTTTGTGTAATGCCTTAGTGAGCAGTAATTTTCTCCTCCTCTGTTAGCTGCTGGTTTAAAAACTTTGACTAAATGTCACATGTAAGAGGATCTGAGAAACAAAGACTGTGATTGTTCAAAGTAAAATCATGGAAGGCCTGCTGGGAAAATTATTAATGTAGACCAATATAATGCTACTTAGAAAGTAAAATCCGCCTTTGTAGAATCCTTTCTCCCTCCCCATTAAAAAATATTAATTCCTTCTTTGTTTTATTAATACCAAACATTTCAACACAAGTTCAGACACAGCACTGAAAACTTTGACCTTCAGAACTAGGGAAGGTAAAAGTATAAAGAAGGGATTTGTAGTATGATGTTTAATCCCTGTGTGTACTGGTAGGAATTATACTTCATATCAATTCCCAACTAGCTAACTGGGGAAAACAAAACAACAAGAAAAATACTAAACAAGTAGGGTGTAACACTGTCTTCAGGAAAGCAGAAGCACTTGAGTGCATCTGCCATGTGTCTTGAGTACACATTAAGAGTAGGCAAGATAGTGAAGGATTTTACTAAACTTAAAAGCCTCTTTCTATAATTTACTTTGTTTCAGAATATATTGAGACAAGAATGATTTGGCAAAATCAACCTCAATTAAGAAAGAAGTATTAAATGTAGAAATTTTTGATTTCTGGATTTCTACAGTTTGAAAATCTACTGTGGTCTGTAAACTGTGATTCCTAACTTCCAACTGTGTGAATATTGTAGACCAGGTCTGGGCTACTTGCTCAGGAGCATAGCACTCCCATTACAATAGCCTGAACATTTGAAGTCATTCTGCTTAAGGGTGCCAGGTTAGCTGGTGGAAGAGAGACTTTCTCTTTGCCTTTTGAAGTTTTGATAATTGAATCTGTAAAATAAGTTGACAGTAGACAAATTAACAGGAGAAAAACAATTTTATTTATATGCATACACCCAGGAGTTTCACCAAGTATGAGACTCAAAGGAGGGCCAGATGATTGAACTTCTTATTGCATTGAAATAGGAGCTTGGGACTTTTGGGGGGCAGTGTCAACAAGTTGTGGGATGGTGAGGGGAGGAAATGTCTGATGAGCAAAGGTTGTCTTGTTGTGTAGATGAAGTCTCAGGTAATGAAAGTTAATCAGAATCTGTCAGAAGAATAGGTGTTAGCCTATGACAAAAAGTTTATCTGGGAGAGGTACAGGCCATTTAGTTTCTTCCTTCTCCTTTAATAGGGTAATCTCTGGTTGATGAGATTCTAGGGAGAGTTCAAATGAATTTCTTACAGATAAGGGGACCTCAGAGAAGGCCCCTTTTTGTACTTGCTGTTCCCCAAGTTCTCTTAGTTTAAAGTGATAAGCAAAACAAAGTGGCATATTTTGGAGTGGTATTTCCTAGACTCCTTCACTCGAATGACATTGATATTGGTAAAGATGATATGCCAACTTCACCCTAAAATACATGGGCCCTCCCATATAAACAGAATTTGTGATTTGATTTAGATTTTTTTACAGTAAGGTAATTAGAGATGGCTTTAAAACATCTCTTTGAATGAACATAAATACCAGATATCTGTTCATTTACTTATTTATTTATTTATTATTATTATTATTATTATTTGAGTTGGAGTCTCACTCTGTCGCCCAAACTGGAGTGCAGTAGCCACTCCCGGCCACTGCAGCCTCGACCTGCTGGGATCTGGCGATCCTTCTGCCTCAGGCTTCCAAGTAGCTGGAACTACAGGCACGCGCTACCACGCCCGGCTAATTTTTGATTTATTGTAGAGATGAGGTCTCGCCAAGTTGCCCAGGCGGGTCTCGAACCCGTGGACTCAGGCAATCCATTCACCTCAGCCTCCCAAGGCACGGGATTACAGGCTGAGCCACAGAGCCTGGCTCATTGATTTATTTTTCATTCAGAATCATAGTGATTAAGCAAGTTGCCAAGACCAGATAAAGTATTCCTTATTAAACCCATTCCCCTATTCCCAAATTTATTTGATTTTCTTTGACTAAAATAATCTAGGATATATCCATAAATGTACCCATTGAACTTGAAAACAACAAAACCTTTAATTGGAATACAATTACCTGCCTGTGTACATAGGTAATCAATCTCACAGCTTTAAAATGTTAGCCCTGGTCTCCATGTTTTTGCTTACGTTGTACTCCTAGCTGTCTTTCAAAGATACATACTTTCTTTCCAGTTCTGCACGTTCAGGCCTACTTACTGACTCCCTTCCCAGAGATTTCTGGCAGCCTCTGGGTGTGTACCAGCAGACAGCTGAGCATGAGGGCTGCAGAGGAATATTCAAATGGTATGAGGAGCTTTTTCAAAATGATTCTGATATGCTACAGCTTCTCCATTCTCTCCCCAGTCAGGAACTGCTGTTTGTTTTTTCAGAACCCATGGTAACCAGCTGAGCAGGTTGTTATCCCTCAGGGGTTAGGCTGGGAGAAAAGTTGCAAATCTTTGTGTATAGAACTTAAATTTCTTTATCCTAGCCACCCTGAGTTTTGTTTATAAGTAATTGGGAGAAGGGTGGTAAATATCAACACTCGAGTAGGATTCCCTTTCACTGTTTTCTTTGGTGTTAGAAAGTATTTTTAGTGTTGATCAGAGAATATATATCTGAATAGAGGAATACGTGGTCACTTCTTTAAAGATTTGTGCATAAACAAGCTTCAAACTCTGTCCCATAATTCCACTTTTGCTTTTGGAGATTGGACACTTGCAAGCTCCAAGTCTCACAGCTGTAGATTTTGTTGGCTGAGTGCCCCTTTGCTCCATCTGAAGTTTTCCATAAACACCATTTTTGGCTGTGAGTCAAACATGCACACAGGTGCCCTTTTACTGCTCTTTCTCCTTAGGAAGTCTACTCAGTTAGACCAGGCAGAAACCAACACTGCATTTTAATTTAATTTTATTTTTAGAAGAATCTTATTTAGATTAAATATACTAAAGTAGAAACAACCAAGTATTTATTGCCATTGAGAAAATTATATATGTAGTGCATAGTAAGTATTTTAGCACCTTTAATACATTTTAAGTTACTATAGATGTAAGAACATAAAATGTATCATATAGGTAGTATAGTTTCTTCATGTAATAGCCATGTTTGCTGTATTGAATTTAAAAAGTGCACTTTATTTTTTATTTTTTTTGAGTTGGAGTCTCACTCGGTTGCCCAGACTGGAGTTCAATGGCCCTCCTGGCCACTGCAGCCTCGACCTGCTGGGCTCCGGTGATCCTTCCGTCTCAGCCTTCCGAGTAGCCGGAATTACAGGCAATGCGCTATCACGCCCAGCTGATTTTTTGATTTATTGTAGAGATGAGGTCTCGCTGCCCAGGTGGGTCTTGAACCCGCGGGCTCAGGCAATCCACTCATCTCAGCCTCCCAAAGGCACGGGATTACAGGCTGAGCCACCGAGCCCGGCCTAAAAAGTGCACTTTAAATTTGTGTTTACCTTTCAAAGGTCACAGACACCTTAAAATTCTGACAAAAGTTTTAGATCTTTTTCCCTGAAAAAAGCAAAAAGCATACTAGCATAGAATGTTCTTCCAGTTCAAGGATTCACAGCCCTGAGTTCATTCATTGACTATAGGTTAGGAATATATGGTTTAGGCTTCAGTTTGTAAATTATTCAATTAGATTTAGTCATCTTTTTCGTAAATTACTCAGTTAAGATTTTTAAAAGAAATAAGCTAACATAAGATATTTGGTTACTCAACTTTGTTATGGTGCTAATGTCACAAAAGGAGGAAGATTTTGATTTTGAAAACTGAGGAGGGCCCTGTGGGTGTCCCTCACTCATTTTTGCCTTGTCACTATGGAATGCTGGCAGTTTTTGTCATGAAAGGAACTTCAGATACTATCTACTAATTTGCTCTTGAATAGCTTTAGTATTTACCTTTTTAAAAATTTTAAATTATATCAGGAATGCATAAATATATACATTTAAAAAACTCACATTATACAGATGATGTTCTCCTTGACGCCGCCACTCTCTCAACCTTACACAAAGAAATCTACTGTAATCATTTAGGTTAGAAAGGATTTATTTTGTTATTTTGGAGAAATTCTTATATACAGAATTTTTTAGATAATTGTGGTAACTGGAAATGTGTATTTTATGACTGAAGTCACTTGTTTCTTTCATTTTCAGAATAGAATTTTTATATTGAAGAAGTTGGTCTTACTATTTTTTTTTATGGGGCATACATTTTGAAATCATTTCTTCAGGAAGATTAGAACAAATTTAGTTCCATTTTCCCTCTTTTTAGAGATGTTGGTAGACTCTGTCCCCAAAATGTACCATGCCTAGTATGTCTGTTTCTCTTTTAACTTGTTAGACTTAGGAAGACTTGATCTTTCCGTTTTTCTAAAATTTCTGACTATTTCCAGTTGGTCTAATCTGTGAGTAAACCACTAAGAATGGTATGGCAGAAAGAAACCTTGGATTAGGAGTTTGAATGCTGCTTAGGTTCCATTTCTCATTTGTTTATGACCTATCTGTGTGACCTTGGGAAACCACCTTACAAGCATCCCTTTCCTTACAGGAGCAATCAAGATGAAGATGCTTGACTTATGTCTTGTGATTATTAGAGGATCAGATGAGATAGATCAATGCATTTTGTCAACTGTAATGAATTGGGTCATTTGTTTACATGTGTGTTACTGGACTGTGGATCTGGAGGTCAGATGCTATGCCTAAGTCTTTTCTTTGTTTTTAGTCCTGTTTCGCTAACTGTGTTTGTCTGTAGAGGAGTCAGTCATGTTAATGTTTGCTAGAGGTTTGAGTAAAACGAATAAGCAAACAAATGGTAAAGTGGTAGTAGTCTTTTAGGAAAACATTGAGTCGTGCTTACAAAAGTTGAACATATTGTGACTCAGCAGATTCACTTCTACGTATATACCTACCAGACTCAAATAAATGCTTACTAAAATTCGTATCCAAGAATGTTCATAAAAGCACATTTCATAATAGCAGAAAGCTAGAAAACAACCTAAATATCTGTCAGCAGTAGAGTAAAAGTAACATGTTGTGGTTTGTTCATACATTGAGATACCATACAGCAATGCAAAAGAACTACTGTTCTCCGTAACAGTGTTAATGAATTTCCTGTAATGTTCAACTAAAGAAGCCAGATATAAATAAATATTCCATCCATATAAAAAAAGTTCAAAAAAAAGCAAAACTTAATATTTGGGGCTAAAAAAATCAGGATAGTTCTTACCCTGGGAAGGACTGATTGGGAGGGCACATGAAGATTTTTGAGACCTCCTTATTTTCTGTCCCTCATTTAAAAAAAATCTAAGGTGATAGTGAAATTGGATGTATTTGCTTTAGGAAAATTGGTGAATTATATATTTATGATTTATGTACTTTCTGGTAAGGATATTACACTCCAGCAAAATATTTCCTTGAAGAGGTGGAGAGGAGATGAGTGAAATCTATTTAAAAGTTCTTGACTCCTTTTCACCTCTTGTGAAAATGACAGTGACCTCTGGAGGCAGAATTCCGCCTATCTTGCTCTTACCTGTGGAATATGTTTGGCATATCAGAATGATATTCTGACTTTTCATGGTTTACCAGAGAAGTCATCATCTATTGCAGTTGTTCATTATGTAATAATTGATATACCAAAAAAGTATTTTGCAGCTTTTAGAAATTATTTTGTGGAAATAATCACCTAGTGACAAAAATTGACACTGCAGTCATCTCAAGGCTCAACTGGGTTTGGATCCATTTCCAATCTCATATTTCTGGTAGCAAGCCTCACCTATTTGCCATGTGAGCGTCTCTACAAGGTCTGTATCACCATGTGGCATCTGGCTTCCTTCAGAGAAAGTACCCAATATGGAAGCTACAGTCTTTTTAAACTTAATATTGGAAGTATCTTCTCATCACCTCAGTTGTATTCTGTTTGTTAGGAGTGAGTCAGTAACTCCAGCCCATACTTAAGGAGAGAGTTTGCATAAAAACTAGCAGGCAGGGATTGTTGGGTGCTCCTTTAATAGAATGATACTTGGTAACATCCTAACAACCATATGGGCAAACAGGAGGTTGAATCTTAATATATGTAAAATGAAATATAAGAGGATGACCAGAAATGAGAATTTCCTCATTTTCAGATGCCATTGTTCAATTTTTTTCATTTTTAGTATAGTTTAATAAAAATAATTTTGAGTTTGTCACTGAGAGAATATGTAACTTTTATTGTTATAAACTGAGGATCAGTGTATGTTGTTCAGGATTTTCAACTATTTTAATATGTGATTTTGTATAATATAATGAATTATGTGTTAGCACATGTGGAATGGTAGTGACTAAAGAATTTGTTTGCAGAATTTAGAATTATCTTGTCCTTTTAAAGAACCAGTTTAGTTCATTTGGTATACCAGGCTCTCTTTTGTCATTAATGTAAGTCCTGAGACATTAGGTTGTTACACATAACTTAGCATTGAATTCTGTCCAAAACCAATTTGTCGAATGCCTGTATTATACTAGGTGATAGAGTAAATGAAAAATTATGCTACTGAATGTACAGTCTGCTTTTTAATAAAAGAAAGATTGAAATGTAAGATATCCTTAGGCAGAATCACCAGTAGGTGTTGGCTATATAAATTAAAGTACACGATATAATAAAAAAAAACTAGATAACTTTGAAAAAAATGTGCTGGTAAAGAAGGATTGGTAATATATACCATTAAGTGAAAACAGCAAAAGTACAAAATAACTTGTATAACATCCTGAGGGTAGCATGTGTGTGCGTGCGTGTATGTGTGAATGAATGAATGAGGGAGCTAGATATATGTATATAAGTGTACCCATGGTCAGTTTTTGGAAGGCTTTACAAGAAACTGTTGCTGGTGGTTACTTCTAAGGACTGACTCTGAGGAGAATGTAGGAGAAAGATTGACTCACTTTTCATTGCATGCCTTTTTTTTTAAATGCACATATTATTTTTTCAGAGACAAAGTTTTGCTCTATTGCTCAGGCTGGAGTACAGTGGTACAGTCTTGGCTCGTTGCAGCCTTGACCTCCTGGGCTCAAGCTATCCTCCTGCCTCAGCCTTTCAGAGTGCCACATCCAGACATCACATATTATTTTTGTTTAAAAAAAATTGTCTAATCTGTGAACATTCAGCATTAGGAAAGGTGTCTTAATAATATATGCATATGTCCACAGTTATTTTACTGATACCCCTTGAACACTGTAATGGGCACATTTGCAGGAAAGCTTGATTTTAGCTGTCAAGTTTGTTTTCAAGATATTTACTGGCACAGACCCATGTTTACTTACCATGTTTACTTATTTTCTTATAGGGAGACCAAATTTTGAGGAAGGTGGACCAGCATCAGTAGGAAGAAAGCATGAATTTATTCGGTCAGAAAGTGAAAATTGGCGTATCTTTAGAGAGGAACAAAATGGAGAAGATGAAGATGGAGGTTGGCGACTAGCTGGATCAAGGAGGGATGGAGAGAGGTGGCGGCCACACAGTCCTGGTAAGAATTCTGTTAAATAAAGGCACAAAGGGAATGAAATATAATGGAGAGTTTGGTGAAATGGATGGGGATGAAGTAGAAAAAATACACTAGTTTTTAATTTTTTTAAGGGAAGAATCATATTACTTATGACATCACATGCAGTCCTACTACTATAAAAAATTTTCAATATAAAAATTTCCGTCACATTTATTTAGTTGGTTGATAGCACTTTATTTTCCTGAGGCAAATAGTGTAGTTTAGTGAGCATCTGTCCTCAGCTGTAGAAATGAAGGTTTCCTTCACTTTTTTCTAACTCTAAATCTTTGAATTTTTTTTGGTCATTTTTTTTTTTTTTTTTAAGAGATGGGATCTCGCTATGTTGCCCAGACTGGTCTTGAACTCCTGGGCTTAAGTAATTCTCCTGCCTCAGCCTCCTGAAGTGCTGGAATTACAGGTGTGAACCACCATGCCCGGCCTCCAGCATTCTTTAAAACTTATAAATATATAATTATACGCTTGAAATGTGCCCTCCAAATGGTTTTTTTCCCTCAATATAAGAAAGGATTTAGTCTTTCATTTTTTCCCCCTTCTTGATAATGTGATTTAACCTTATTTGAAGGGTAAACTTTAAACCTAGGTCAAAAACATAATCACAAAAGTTCATTCTTTTCTCCCTCTAACTTTAGAAAAAGAGAGAATAGTAGTGATTAGTGTGTGTGTTTTTTTTTTTAAGTTCTTCTGTTTGACTCTTAAGAATGCTTCAAACTGTTCATCTTGGACATTAGATATGCTGGTAATTGAAGACACTGGTGCTTTGTGTTAAAGTACATCCCCTACCACAGTGCTGATTCCATGCCTCATGATCATCAGATGCAACTGTAGTTTGAATTGTGGGGTCATGCAAACTGAGGCATACAGAGTGTGTGTACGTGCTCTATGAATTTCGTGTGTATAGCAATGTTTAACAACCATATGCCAAGGAATTTTAGAGTAAATTATAATAATGTAATTGTTTTCACTTTTAAAAATCAAGTTATTAGGAAAACCACTAGCCTAGGTCTGAGTAGACATTTTTTTTTTTTTTTTTGAGTTGGAGTCTCACTCTGTCGCCCAGGCTGGAGTGCAGTGGCCGCTCCCGGCCACCGCATCCTCAACCTGCTGGGCTCTGGCAATCCTTCTGCCTTAGCCTTCCAAGTAACTGGAACTACAAGCGTGTGCTAGCACTCCCGGCTAATTTTTTGATTTATTGTAGAGATGAGGTCTTGCCAAGTTGCCCAGGCGGGTCTTGAACCCGCGAGCTCAGGCAGTTCACTTGCCTCAGCCTCCCAAGGCACGGGATTACAAGCTGAGCCACCACGCCCGGCTCTGAATAGACATTATAACAGGCATTCAGAGTGTTTTGTAGAGTTCTAGGTAAGTAGAAACATAGTGAAGTTAATCTTTGGGAAGCATTATGATGCTTTTATACAAACTCTTCATGGCTGCCTCTTGGGAGGGGTTTCTGTCATTAGTGGGCATTGTTTACATCACATGATCTAGGCAGATCTCATCAATATGTGTCCTGGGAAACCAAATGTTACAGTTTTCTTCAAGGCATCACAGCATTTTGTGCTGAGCTTGCCTGAAAGCTGAGGGGTTTGTAGACTATGTTCCCGATGAGCATTCAGTGAAGAATGGACAGGATCTGGGCTGAGCGAGAAGTGAAATTCCAGCTGGTCAAAAACAAACAAGGTGAATGTTTTGGAAGATGAACAGTGTTTTCTGAGCCCAAGCGTCTGATGTTGATTCTATTAAAGGGAGTTAAAGTACCTCCTACCCAACAAGTTAGAAGTTGATTATATATTGTCTTTTTTTCATCTTTTCTCATCTTTCTTTCCTCCTAATATCTGACTTTCAGTTTTATCATCAACTTGTGATTCTTCCAAAATTTTGTATTTGTGTACACAACACCACACACATATTTTATGTACACATTTTTTTCCCCTACTCAGACCTATGGCTGAAATCCATATATTTTTAAGACAGTTGGGGTCTATAAAAATATGGATCTGAAAAATTCTGTAAATGGATTTTTTAAAAAGAATACCATCTACTTTTTTAACCTGGTATAATCAAAGTATAATAAGCATATAGCAGTGTTAATAAGTTAGCTCTTACCATTTTCTATAGTTAATTTCTCATTAGGATTTGAGTATAGTTTTAAATTATTTTGACTGATTTAGCTTTACAAAAATGGTATCCAACTATAACTCAGATATAAATTCTATGAAGCATAAATTATCAATTCTATAAAGTACAAATTATACTTTATACTTCTATAAAGTATAATCCTTATTATAGCTTTAATAAGCCATAGATCCACCTTACCTAGTACATTTAGTTTCATGAATAAAATTTTATTAGCTATTGGTAAGACAACAAAATTATAGAGCATAGTTTTATTATAGTAGGGCTTCCAGCTGGATATGTAGAGAGATAGGGGCATTAAGAACAGTGACATATCCACTTTGGAAGCTGAATGTAGGAAACTCAGTAAGAGGGCAACATGAGTCAGTACCTAGAAGGATAGATTCCTATCGTGGTGTGCATTTAGACCATTTAGAAATGATAGTAGAACAGAGGACTCTGGAATTCAACTTTTGATCATGAACACTTCTTTTGAGTAATGGCTCCAGGTTTACATTAAAGCAATGTGGATATAAAATTCCTTAGTTCTTATAGGAAGTAATAAATAGTGTTATGTTGTTGTAAGTAGGGATGAATGTGGGAATAATGTTTTTCTTTTTGTGAGTGGTTTTTAAGATGCTACCTGTATATGACATTTTAACATTTTGCCCTGTGTTTTTCAGCTTGATTTTTAGTTTGCTGGTTTTAGCAAATTGGGCCTCAATAGAGAGAAACATTTAGCTTTGGCCTCATTTCTTTTGTGTGTCTCCCACAGAGAAAGCAATCAGGGATAGAAAATTTTAATAGGTTAAATCCTGCCTTTCCTTTTAAGACTCTTAGATTCAGGTTTGTCAGAGTTTAACAAGAGTTTCTCTTTCTTTTTTAGAAAAATACCTTTTATTCTTAGGCAGTTGGAAAGCAGATGAAATAAATAATATGCCAGGGTGGATTAGGAATGTCCCAGGGGTTATTAATCAGAAATAAAAACTCCCCAAGGAGAATTAAGAGATGAGAAAATAGGGAAGAGAGTAAGCATGTTATTGTGGAACAAGCAGAAGCAGATACAGAATTGAGTTTTAGTTCTTTTTTGCCGTTAGTTCTGCTGGCAGAGTTTTAGTTTCTTCTTAAATTATAAAATTAGGATAGTGGGCCATATAAAATCTCTATGACATCTGTCAGTGTTGTAATTCCATGACTTTTTTGTTGGAAATCAGAATTACAAATGGAAACTTGGCACTAGTAAGTAGACATGATGAATTTGATATTATGAATTAGCATAGGGAGCTGGTCTTGTCCATAAAGAATGATATTTTCATGTGAAGTAAGAACATGCTATAAGACTTACTAAAGGGAATGACGTAAACTTTGATATGAAAAGACTTAGTGCTGTAAGCCTGAGCTAGCATAGGCCATGTGAGTGGCCAATAAACATTTTAGTCAGGTATCTAAAGCTTATTAAAAGGTCATACTTAGAATAAAGTGTCCTTTATGCATGCTTTGCTTTAAATTTATCTTTTAATGCTTCAGAGTATGCTGCATGGCTCAGTACTTAAGTACTGTTGTCACTTAGTAGTGATGGTATATATATTCTGAGCTCCTAACTTCATTTATTTGCCTAATTTTCTCTTTAGTAGGTTGATCCATTTGAATTTGCTGTCAGCTGTAGTTTTATTTCCTACCCCTGATTTTCTCTTTCAAATTCTATCATAAAACTCTTCTAAGGTTTATGTCCTCCTCCTCATCCCAGATGGCCCTCGTTCTGCAGGCTGGCGGGAACACATGGAACGCCGTCGAAGGTTTGAGTTTGATTTTCGAGATCGTGATGATGAACGAGGTTACCGAAGGGTGCGCTCTGGCAGTGGGAGCATAGACGACGACAGGGATAGCTTGCCTGAATGGTGCTTAGAGGATGCCGAAGAAGAAATGGGCACATTTGACTCATCTGGAGCATTCCTCTCTCTCAAAGTAAGAACTTTATTTTAAAGGTTGTGACAGACACTGACATTATACCAAAGCCAAATATGCTGTTGACCTTTGGTTTTATTTTCCTGCTACAGAAAGTACAGAAAGAACCTATTCCAGAAGAGCAGGAGTTGGACTTCCGGCCTGTGGAGGAAGGGGAAGAGTGCTCTGATTCAGAGGGTAGCCATAATGAAGAGGCCAAAGAACCCGATAAGACAAATAAGAAAGAGGGAGAGAAAACAGATAGAGTAGGAGTAGGTAAGTCCCCTTTTTTCCTTTTACCTTTTTTCAATCAATTCAAAACTTTCCTAAGTTCATTAAAGACTACTTTATTTTCCAGAAGCTAGTGAGGAAACACCCCAAACCTCGTCTTCATCTGCTAGGCCAGGTACTCCTGCAGATCACCAGTCTCAGGAAGCACCACAGTTTGAGAGAAAAGACGAACCCCAAACTGAGCAAACAGAAGAAGCTGAAGAGGAGACTCTGACAGAAAACAGTCTACCAGCCAAAGTGCCCAGCAGAGGGGATGGTATGTATTTGTGAGAATAAAGAAGCTAAAATAGGATTTTGCTGACTGAGCGTGGTGTCTCATGCCTGTAATCCCAGCTGTTTGGGAGACTGAGGTGAAAGGATTGCTCGAACCCTGGGTTTGAGACCAGCCTGGACAACATCATGAGACCTTGTCTCTACAAAATAAAAATTAGCCAGGCATGGTGGTGTGTGCCTGTAGTTCCAACTATTCATGAGACTGAGGCAGAAGGATTGTCTGAACCCAGGAGGTTGAGGCTGCAGTGAACTATGATTATGCCACTGCACTTCAGCCTGAGTCAGAGTGAGATCCTGATTCTGTTGAATCCAATGATTGTCTTCTGTCTTCTAGAACTGCTTCTTATGGGTGAATTATTGGAATAGTATATTTTACTTGTAAGCACAGTTAAACAATGATTCTCACATATGTATACATCCTGGAATTCACCAAAACTTGGTCTTACCTGATTGAGTGCTTATTAAAAAAAAGAATTCACCAAAACAGAGTTGGAATCTGTAAGGGTAGGCTCAGGAATCTCATGTCCTAGGGTGTTATGGCATAGCTATCCTGTCATCACTGGCATTCTGGGTGTTGGATCCTTTGTATTAGTATGTGTCTCATGTCAGACACGTACCTTCCTTTCATGTAATGGCTATTTGTGCACTCAACTTAAAATTATCATATGACACACCAAAAAGCCATTGTTCTAAAAGAGACCAAAAAGAAAATACGCATGTGTGGCAGATTTGCTCTGTCACCTTTGCTAGAGAATAAACCTAAAGCATAGCCCCCTCCTCTAGAATTACTGTATTGGTTTAAATTGTTCAGATACTTTATTAGGCAATATTAATGTTTATTTCTGTGTTTATTCTTGTACATATTTTTTAAATGACATTGTAATGCCTGATGTTAAAGGGATAATTGTCTGATTCATTCACCTTAAAAAAACCCTGCAGCATGACATACAAAACCCTGCCTGATCTGGCATCTGCCTCTTTCTGTTCATTTTCAGCAGTAGCCTCTTTCTCTCACATGCAACTCACCAGCCTCATAGGCTTTTAGGTCCTGAAATGTGCCATTTTTTCGCATTTGTGCATTAGCACGGGCTTTTTTCTAAGCCTGAAACTTTCACCTAAAGTTCCCAAGCTAGGTTAGGTGTCATCTTCTCATGTCACATAAACAACCAGCGCTATTCCTGACAAAGTATTATATTATAAAACTCTAATCTTTTTTCCCAGTAGACTAATAGTTTGAGGACTTGAACCAAGAATTTATTTTCCATTTTTTTTCCTTTTTAAAATCTAGAACAAAGCTGAATGAATGAAGAATTCAGGTTTTTTTAAGCATTGGGGTCAGCCAGGCATCTGGTGGCATGTGCCTGTAGTCCCAACTGCTACTAAGGAGACTGAGGCAGGAAAATTGTTTGAGCCCAGGAGTTTGAGACCAACTTGGACAACATAGTGAGATACCATCTCTAAAAACAAAACAACAACAAAAAAACAAGTTGGGATTTCACTATGTTGCCCAGGCTGGATTTGAACTCCTAGGCTCAAGCAATCCTCCTGACTCAACCTCATGAGTAGCTAGCATGTATTTGAATCTGTACTCTACGCATCACACATTATGGAACTTGTACATCTTGAGACATGTTTGATTTGTAGTAACTTTTTCAGTTATGTGCATTCTCACTTGTGGTACATTCTTTTGAATGTACATGCCTGCAAACTTATTGTAGGAGATTTTAGGATAGAGTCTAGATAATGTGTATTTTGAGAAGGCTCAATAGATGTACATTAAAGGTCAAGACTCCAGATTTATCATGTGTAGGGAAGATAAAGCATATATATCAATAATCCAGCACAAAAAGTAATGATACGAGTTTACTTTTGGGATACTCTTGGAATGCTTCAGGAAGCAGGTGGTCTTTGAACACATTTTGGAATAGTAAGTAGAATTTGGAAGTGTGCCTGATTCAGGCATGGGCAGGAATCAGCCCTTGTTTTCATTTAGATGAAGTATGAGGTGTGTAAAAGAAGAATGGTGGAAAACACGGTTGGAATGTGTATTTGACAACTGGGTATGGGGTATATTGTGATGACAGGTGGGCTTCATTGTAACCTGTTAGATTCCTGGGGTTACAATGGGGTAGGTAGTGTACCTGTGAAGAAAGGTAGTGGCAGTTGAAATTTCAAAGTAGAAATTGGCAGGATATAGTCATTGAATGGATATCAGGGTAAAGAAAAGGGAAGAGTCAGAGATGACTGAGATGTCTGTAAGAATTATGGTGCCATTCACAGGAAAAAAGTGGAAGTTAGGGAGCACATTTGGGAGAGGAAAGAAGAGATTCATTTTTGAACATTGATTCTGAGATGTTGTTGATAAATGGCATAGAGATGGCCAGCAGCCAGTTGTGAGTGAGGGACTAACTAGAAGGGAATAGTTTAGGGCCTGAGAGAGAATGAAGATTTAAAATATTATGTACACTTGTTGGGGCAAGAAGAAAAGTGGTCTGAAAGAGATCCTTGGGTAATTTCTATTTTCTGAGCATAGGCAGAGGAGAGGAACCAGAGTCAAATCTTCAAAAGCAAAAGTAGACAGGAGAGTAAAGTGCAGTAAAACTAAGGAGAGAATTTCTATTTAGAGTTGGGCTAATAACACCAGATGATTCTAAGAGATTAGAACCTGAGAATTAGGAAAAGTCATTGAATTTGGTAACTTGCTTTGCTGCTTATCTTTGAGGGAGGAGCTTTATTGGAGAGGTGGGAATAGACGTCACATTGTAACAAGTGTCGGTGGTGATGAAGTGGATATAACATGTATACAGTTCTTTAAAAATAGTTTGGCAAAGAAAGAGTGAAAGGAACGCAGGAATTTGGAGAAGCTATCTGTAATTGAACAAACAAGGTTTCAAAGGGGAAACCAGTTGTATCTAATTACTTCCATCCTCCTTCCTTCTTAAGAACCTGCATACTGAGAGGTTAGAAATGGGAACCAAGACAGAACCTATTTTGCAATTTTTATTCTTATTGAGAAGAACATCCTGCACTGTACAGGTAGACTCCAAGTGCTTCTCATTGTTCTACAACATGTAATGTATTGGATTTTACAGGTTGAAGTGTAGGTACTTGATCAAGACAATTGCGGATATTTTTAAAGAGAGGTTTTTTTGGTTGTTGTTGTTTTTTTTGAGTTGGAGTCTCACTCTGTCGCCCAGACTGGAGTGCAGTGGCCGCTCCCGGCCACCGCAGCCTCGACCTGCTGGGCTCCGGCGATCCTTCCACCTCAGCCTTCCAAGTAGCCGGAATTACAGGCATGCACTACCACGCCTGGCTGATTTTTTGATTTATTGTAGAGATGAGGTCTCGCTGCCCAGGTGGGTCTCGAACCCACGGGCTCAGGCAATCCACTCACCTCAGCCTCCCAAAGGCGATTACAGGCTGAGCCACCGAGCCTGGCTTAAAGAGAGGTTTTAAGGAGCTATGGCATGTCTTTGAGAAGATTTGGGATGCTTTTGTAATTGTTTTTTACATTTTGGAGATATATTATTAAAAAAGTGTTAGACCGATTGTTGTTTCCAAGAGATCAACCTGTAACTCTTGAGCAGATACTCTTGGGACTGTGGAGTACTTTCGGGTACCTTTTAACCCTTACTGTTTGTCGTTCTGTAGAGGTAATTCTGTCATTCTAGAGAGTAACACTACACTTCTCCACAGAAGTAGGTTCAGTGTTCATGACAAGGTTCACATTTCTTTTGAACCCATTTAGCAGACTGCCCAACTTGATAATGTAGAGTTAGCCTTCATAAGCCTCTTTGTATTTCAAAGGATTTTCATTTAGTTTTTTTCCCTCTAGAAATGGTTCCTGATGTCCAACAACCCATGTCACAGATTCCTTCAGATACAACCTCTTCTCTTCTCATACTTCCACCTCCTGTTCCCAATCCCAGTCCTACCCTCCGGCCAGTTGAAACGCCAGTCGTAGGTGCTCCTGGTATGGGCAGTGTTTCCACAGAGCCCGATGATGAAGAAGGTCTCAAACATTTGGAACAGGTAAAAATCCTGTAATTCTTTTTGTCACCTCTCAGACTGCCATAAGAATTAACAAGCAATGCATGAATATACACATATAGAACTTTTGTGCATTAGATTTTAAATACTGGAAAAATTGTTTGAATATTTAGTATTTATTTGTATGAGTAATTGTCTTTCAAATCATTTCATGCTTATAAGTTTCTGCTATGTAGTAGTCATTATGTCAGGTTATTTTTTGCTCTTAGGTTGCCCTTAGCTGTTTACTTTTCTTTTTGGACATTAATGGAATGCCAGAAATTGTGAATACAAGCAGCTGTGGATGGTTATTTTGTCTTCTGTATTTTTTTTGCCTCAAATGTAGCAGGAAAAATAGTTAAACTTTCAGTGTATTAATGTCTTATTCATGTCTCTAAATTTACCCAAGATTATATATACCATTGTTACATGTAAAGTAAATGATAGCTTGCTTTTCTACAAGATAATGTCTCTTTCCTTTGGAGTGGGATAACTAGTGGCAGGAAATGCTGAAGAAAGGAAGAAGGGGGAGTAGTGTCTTAGTAAAACTTGTTAAATATTTTATTTGTAATTGTATTGTAATCAAGCTTTTTGTTTTGTTACCATCTTTTTACAGGATTCGTTTAGATAATTTAGACCTGACCAATGGTTTATTATTTTTAAAAGTACTCTTAGCTGGGTAAGGTGGCACATTCCTGTAGTCTCAGTTACTTGTGGGAGTTTGAGGTGGGAGGATCACTTAAGCTTAGGGGTTCAAGTTCAGCCTGGACAACATAGTGAGAGACCCAGTCTCTCTCTCTCTCTTTTTTTTTTTTTTGAGTTGGAGTCTCACTCTGTCACCCAGACTGGAGTGCAGTGACCGCTCCCGGCCACCGCAGCCTCGACCTGCTGGGCTCCGGTGATCCTTCCGCCTCAGCCTTCCAAGTAGCCAGAATTACAGGCATGCGCTACCACGCCTGGCTGCTTTTTTGATTTATTGTAGAGATGAAGTCTCGCTGCCCAGGCGGGTCTTGAACCCACGGGCTCAGGCAGTCCACTCACCTCAGTCTCCCAAAGGCGCGGGATTACAGGCTGAGCCACCGAGCCCGGCCTCTCTCTCTTCTTTTTTTGAGTTGGAGTCTCACTCTGTCACCCAGACTGGAGTGTAGTGGCCAATCCCGGCCACCGCAGCCTCGACCTGCTGAGCTCTGGTGATTCTTCCGCCTCAGCCTTCCAAGTAGCCAGAACTACAGGCATGTGCCACCACGCCCGGCTGATTTTTTGATTTTTATCGTAGAGATGAGGTCTCGCTGCCCAGGCGAGTCTCGAACCCGCGGGCTCAGGCAATCCACTCACCTCAGCCTCCCAAAGGCGTGGGATTACAGGCTGAGCCACTGAGCCCGGCTTCTCTCTCTTTTTTTAAAGGTACTTTTATAAGTGTGTTGATTAGAATCCTGGGCTTTGATCCGTACCAGTTTGTGTTTCAATTTCAGTTGGTTTGCTTAATAATTTTGAGACCTTGTGCAAGACTTGGCATATCAGAGCCTTTGTTTTTCCTTCTGTAAAATGAAGTTAGTATCTATTTCATGATATTTTTGGGAGAATTAAAATTTTACCTGCTATGTTCCTTGCATAGTGACTTTTGCAGATTAAGTAGTCCAAAGAAGGTAGGCATTACTATTAAGTGTACAAATACTAATTTAGGATCATTTGTTTCCTCAGTTCATTTTTTGTATTTTTGTTACTAGCAAGCCGAGAAGATGGTGGCTTATCTCCAAGACAGTGCACTAGATGATGAGAGATTGGCATCAAAACTGCAAGAGCACAGAGCTAAAGGAGTGTCAATTCCATTGATTCATGAAGCAATGCAGAAGTGGTATTATAAAGATCCTCAGGGGGAAATTCAAGGTAGGTTGTTCCTTCCTATCTTGAGTACTGGAGTATCTGCCATTACCTCAGAACCTCTAAGAAGGAGATTTGTTTAAAGTTAATTTATATAATAGTAGAGAAAGAAAGAAGTCAATAGGCTTTCTTTTTTTTGAGTCGGAGTCTCACTCTGTCGCCCAGACTGGAGTGCAGTGGCCGATCCCGGCCACCACAGCCTCAACCTGCTGGGCTCCCGGCAATCCTTCCGCCTCAGCCTTCCAAGTAGCTGGAACTACAGGCGTGCGCTACCACGCCCGGCTAATGTTTTTATTTATTGTAGGGATGAGGTCTCGCCAAGTTGCCCAGGTGGGTCTCGAACCCGCAGACTCAGGCAATTCACTCACCTCAGCCTCCTAAGGTGCGGTATTACAGGCTGAGCCACCCAGCCCGGCTGGCTTTCTTGTGTATGAAGAAAAATACACAGGTTGAGTATTTCTTATTTGAAATGCTTCGAACCAGAAGTGTTACCAGATTTTTGGGATTCATTTGAATCTTGATATAATTTGCCAATATATGCTGATTGAGCATCTTAATCTGAAAGTCTGAACTCCGAAATGCTCCAATGATGCTTAGACTGTAGTCAACAATAATTTATTGTATATTTTTAAGTAATGAAAAGAATGAAATTGGATTGTTTCCAGAACAAAGAAATGATAAATGCTTGAGGCGATGGATACCCCAGTTACCCTGATGTGATTATTATACATTGTATGGCTGTATCAAAACATCTCACACTTATTATATGCACTTATTATATCTCCATAATAGTTTTTAAAAAATTAGAAAAAAGTTTCAGATTTTAGAGCATTTTAGGATTTTCGGATTAGAGATAGTCAATGTTTGTGAAAATCATTTGAATACAAGGTAGAATGTGATGACAAATTTATCAAGGGTATAAGCAAAATGCTTAAGACTCTCAGCTCTGACATCCCAGCAGGTAGACTACTCATCTTCTCTGTGCTGTAGTCTCTCTGACTAAAGATGATAGCAGCAGTGTTGGAGGACCTCGAATGCGTTTCTTAAGTGGAGCTGCAATAATTGATAGAGAACTACTGAAAATGTCTGAAGAAAGGTAGTATCATATTATAAATGAATTCCTTAAAAGTTTGTATGGTGCATAAGACAGATCAGAATGGGGAGAGAATGCTATAAAGTATATTTGTTGATTCTTCATTTCTGCTTTTGAAATCTTTGCTTATACCCTAAAATTGGTTTTTGACTGTATTAGCATCATTTTCATGATAGCATTTTACTGAGTACACCCTGTAAGCTCTCCAATGTATTAGCTCCCCTTCCACTCTCAGTTCCCTTATCTTGTTTATTTTCCTTCACTGAATGTACCATTACCTGGCATTGTATGTATTTGTTCATTGTTTATAACTCAGTGGAATGTGAGACACACGAGAGCAAGGCTTTTTGTGTATATCTGTATGTTTGGGAATAATTGCAGCTTCATATGTAGTTGTAAGAAATAATAGAGACTCCCTGTATCCTTTACTTAATTTCCTTCAGTAGTAATCTTTTGCAAAACTATAGTACAATGATACAACCAGGATATTGACATTGGTACAGTCAAGATTCAGAGAGCATTTCCCTCTCAACAGAAATCTTTCATATTGCCCTCCATGCGTTTCCCTTCTACTCTTATCCCCTTGTCATTTCCTGGCAACAGCTAACCTGCTCTCCATTCCTGTATTTTGTCATTACAAGAATGTTTATAAATGGAATCATGTCTTTGGGCTGTATTCACTCAGCATAATACTCTGGAGATTCAGCCAGGTTATTTTGCGTATATCAGTTGTTTCTTTTTATTACTGAGTGGTATTATATGATATGAATGTATCAAAGTTTAACCATTCCCTGTTGAAGGACATCTGGGTTGTTCCAGTTTTGGACTGTAATAATAAAGCTGCTATAAACATTCATGGACAGGTTTTTGTGTGAATGTAGATCTTCATTCCTCTGGGCTGAATGCCCGGGAGTGCTATTGCTGAGTTGTATGGTAATTATGTGTTTAGAGGCTTTTTTTTTGTAAAAACAAGAGTCTCACTCTTTCTCTCAGACTGGAGTGCAGTGGTGTGATCACAGCTTACTATAGCCTCATCTCCTAGGCTGAAGAGATCTGCCTTAGCCTGCTAAGTAGCTGGGACTACAGGCATGTACCCCCACACTTGGCTGAATTTTTTTTTTGTTTTTTTGTAGAGACGGAGTCTCACTATATTGCCCAGGCTGGTCTCAAAGTCCTGGGCTCAAGAGATCCTTCTCTCTCGGCCTACCAAAGTGCTGGGATTATACGCATGAGTCCCACTGCCTGGCTGCATTTTAGTTTGTCTTTTTTTTTTTTAGTTGGAGTCTCACTGTGCCGCCCAGGCTGGAGTGCAGTGGCACACTCATAGCCACCGCAGCCATGACCTGCTGGGCTCAGGTGATCCTTCTGCCTCTGCCTTCCAAGTAGCTGGAATTACAGGTACTGTATTAGCATCATTAGCCACCATGCCTGGCTAATTCTTTCATTTATTGTAGAGTTGGGGTCTTGCCAGGTTGCCCAGGCTGGTCTTGAACCCGTGAGCTCAGGCAATCCTCTCACCTCAGCCTCCCAAAGTGCTGGGATTATAGGTGTTAGCCACCACTCCTGGCTTTGCATTTTAATTTTTAAAAGAAACTGCTCAACTGTTTTCCAGAGTGGCTGTGTCATTTTGTATGCCCACCAGCAACGTATGAGTGATCCAGTTTCTCCACACCCTTGCCAGCATTTGCTGTTGTTCCTATTTTTAAAATTTTGATCTTTCTGACAGGTGTGTAGTGCTATCTTATTATGGTTTTAAATTTGCATTTCCCTAATGACTAATGATGTTGAATGTCTTCCCATGTGCTTTGTGGCCATCCTTTTATTCTCTTCAGTGAGATGTCTTAATTGGATTGCTTGCCTTTCTCACTGTTTTTTCCATTTGTTATTGTGTTAAAAGACACGTAAATATAAAATTTACCATCTTATCCATTTTTAAAAGTACAGTTCAGTGATATTAAATAAATTTTTAATGTGCAACCATTACATCATCCATCTTCCCAAATTGAAACTCTACACATTAAACAATAATTCCTCATTTACACCTCTCCCCAGCCCCTGGTAACCACCATTATACTGTCTGTCTCTAGGATTTTGACTACTCTAGGTACCTCAAGTAAGTGGAAGCATACAGTATTTGTTTTATTTGTGACTGGCTTATTTCATTTAGCATAATATTCTCAAGGTTCTTTCATGTAGAAGCACATGTCAGAACTTCCTCCTATTTGAGGCTGAATAATATTTCACTGTATGTATATACCACGTTTTGCTTATTCATTTCACCTATGAATGGATACTTACGTTGTTTCCATGTTTTAGCTATTGTTAAAATACTGCTATGAACATGGATGTGCGAATATCTTTTTGAGACTTTGTTTTCAATCCTTTGGGTATATACCAATAAGAGGAATAGTTTGATCATATGGTGATTCTATTTTTAATTTTTTGAGGAACTACCATGGTGTTTCTGCAGCATACTTTTTTACATTTCCACCTATAGTGCACAAGGGTTCCAATTTCTCCACATTCTCACCAGCACTTTTTTTTTTTTATAGTGGCCATCCTAGTGGGTGTGAGGGGGTACCTCTTTTTAGTTTTCATTTGCATTTCCCTAATTATAAGTGATGTGGAGCATCCTTTCGTGCTTACTGGCCATTTGTATATCTTCCTTGGAGAAATATTTATTGAAGGCCTTTGTTCATTTTTAAATTGGGTTGTTCATTTTTTTGTTGTTGAGTTTTAGGAGTTTTTTCTAATAATTTTCTGATAATAATGTTGCGAAGCTTCTGTCTTACGTTTTTTTCTAAGAGCTTTATAGTTTTATGTTTTACACTTTGATCCATATTGAGTTAATTTTTCTATATGGTATTTGGTAAGAGTCCGGCTTCATTGTTTGGAATGTAGAAATCCAACTTCCCTGGCACCATTTGTTGAAAAGACTGGAAAAAACATTGAATGGTCTTGGCAGCCTTGTCAAAACATGGGACTTACTATATTTAAGGGTTAATTTCTGAGCACTCTGTTTATCCCGTTGGTCTGTGTCTGTCTTTATGCTGATACTACACTGTTTTGATTACTTAACTTTGTAATAAATTTTGGAGCTAGGAAGTGTGAGTCCTCCAGTTTTGTTCTTTTTTTAAAAAAAATCTAAAAATTAATTTTTTGAGTTTATATGAATTATATTTATCATGCACAGTGTAATGCTTTGAAATATGCATGCATTTTGGGATGGCCAAATAAAGTCATTTAACATTTGCATTATCTCACATACTTACCATTTTTTGTGATGCGAACACTTAAAATCCACTCTCAGCAAATTTCAGGAATATAACATATTGTTGTTAACTATAGCCAATATTGTAGATAGATCTCTTGTTTCCTTTTTCAAGGAAGAAACATTGGTTTGGCTATAGGTTTTTCTGTTTTCTGCAGTAAGTGTCATTGGAATTTTAATGGGGATTGTATTGACTGTGTAGATTTCTTGGAGTAGTGCTGATATCTTAACACTATTAAGTTTTCCAATCCATAAACTTTCATGCCTTTCCATTTGTTCAGGTCTGTAATTTCTTTCAGTAGTGTTTTTTGTTGTATAAGACCTTAACATCTTTTGTTAATTTTTAAATATTTTATTATTTTTGCTACTATTATAAGTGCAATTGCTTTTATAATTTCCTTTTTTAGATCGTTCATTGTTAGTGTAAAGAAATACAACTGGTTTTTGCGTGCTGACTTCGTGTCTTGCTACTTTGCTGAATTATTTCTGATTTTTTTTAAGTGGAATCTTTAGGGTTTTCTGCATAAAAAATTATACCATCTATGAATAGAGATAATTTTAATTTAATTTGAATGACTTTTCTTTCTTTTTCTTGCCTAGTTGTTCTGGCTAGAACTTTCAGTACTATGTTGAATAGAATTGGAGAAAGTAGGCATCCTTGCCACATTCCTGATATCAGAAGCAAAGCTTTCAGTCTTTCACCATTGAACATGATGTTTGTTGTGGGGTTTTTTATATATGACTTTTATCTTGTTTAGGTAGTTTCCTTTTGTTCCTAGTTTGTACCCTTATGAAATGATGTTGAATTTTTTCAAATTATTTCTCTGCATCAATTGAGATGATTGTGTGATTTAAAAATTTTTGTTAATGTAGTATATTAGATTGATTGAGTTTCATATATTGAACCATCCTTGCATTATAGGAATAAATCCCACTTGGTCATGGTTTATAATCCTTTTAGTATGCTGCTGAATTTGGTTTGGTAGCTTTTTGTTAAGGATTTTTGTGTCGATGTTCATAAGAAATACTGGTTTGTAGTTTTCTTTTTGGTTAACTATCATCATACCACTGAACTTCAGTCTGGGTGACAGTGCAAAATCTCCTGTCCTGAAGCAATCCTTCTGCCTCAGCCTTCTGAGTTACTGGGATTACAGACATGAGCCACTGTGCCCAGCACTGGTCTGTAGTTTTCTTTTTTTGTACTAGTGTCTTTGTCTGGCTTTGGTATCAAGGTATTGTTGGGATTAGTTAGGAAGTACTCCCTCCTCTTCAATTTTTGAGGAAAGTTTGGAACGATTATTATTATTTCTTGAAATGCTTGGGAGAATTTCACCAGAAAAACCATTAGAAAAGGCTTTTTTTCAGGAGATTTTTGTATTATTGATCTTAGGTACTAGTTCTTTGATGAGGCCTCTGGACTAAGGTGATCTTTTTGCCTCAGGCTCCAGACAAGCTGGGATTACAGGCACACGCCACCACACATAGCTAATTTTCAAATTTTTTTTGTGTAGATGATGTCTTGCTCTGTTACCCTAACTGGTCTCCAACTCTTGGGCTCAAGTGATCCTCTTGCCTCCACCTCTCAAAGTGCTATCATCATTGGTGTGAGCCACTGTGCCTGGCTTGCTGAGATTTTGATAGGGATTATGTTAAACTTCTGTATCAATTTAAGAAGTATTACATTTTACTATCTTGGGTCTTCCAGCCTATGAACATGGTGTGTCTATCCATTTCTTTAGATATTTACTTTCTTTCATCTGCGCTGTGTAGTTTTAAGCATAGATTATGTATATGTTTTGTTAGATTCACATCTGAATATTTTTTTCCAGTGATTGCATGTTTGTGCTTATATGCTTGTTTATTACTAGTGTACATAAATACAGTTGAATTTTGGATATTTATCTTGTATTTGACCTTGTTAAACTCATTTATTAGTTCAAGGAAGGTGTGTAGATTTCTTTTTCCCCTCTGTCTGCTTTTTGGGTAGTGTCTTGAGATTTTACATAGAGTCATGTCATCTGCAAATAAGGGAAGTTTCATATCCTTTTTTCCAATCTGTGTGTCTTTTATTTCCTTTTGTTGCATTATTGTGCATTCCATTAGTATGTTAAATAAGAGTCTCAAGAGCAGACATCCGTGCCTTATTTTCCTATGTTCCTCTATCAGAAGGAACACACTCAGTCTGTAATAATTAATTATAACGTTGGTTGTAGGATTTTTATACATGTGCTTTATCTTGAGGATGTATCCTTCCATTCCTGTTTTCTGAGAGTCTTTTTTTGTGAATGGGTGCTGGATTTTATAAGATGGTATTTCTGTATCTGTTGATCTGATCATGTTATATTTCTTCTTCAGCCATTTCATATGATGGATTACATTGTTTGGTGTTTGAATATTGAACTAGCTTTGAATCCTTGGAATAAACTCCATTTGGTCATGATGCATAGTCCTTTGCAGATATTTACTAGTGTTTTGTTAAATATGTTTGTGTCTGTAGTCATAAGCAATGCTCTTTTATATAAGTTTTTTTTTTTTTTCTTCACTTTCATTGTCTACTTTTAGTATCAGGGTAATATTAGCCTCATAAAATGAACTGCACAGTACTCCTTCTTGTTCTGTTTTCTGAAAGAGATTGTTTAGAATTTGACGTTAATTCTTCCTTCAATTTTTCATGGAATTATTCAGTGAAACCACTTGGAACCTTCTTTCTTGAGAATTTTAAAATTACAAATGTAGTTTCCTTAATAGCCATGGAGCTATTTAAATTATCTATCTTTTATGAGTTTTAGTAGTTTGTGTTTTTTGATGAATTGGTCCATTTTGTTTAGGATATCAAATTGATGTACATAGAATTGTTTGTAGCATTCCCTTTTCCTTTTGATGTCTAATGATATCCCATTTTATTTGTTATTGGTAATTTATGTATTTCTATTTTTTTTGTTGTTAAGTCTTGCTAGAAGTTTGTTAGTTTTACTGAACTTCTTGAACAATCAGCTTTTTTATTTCATTGCTTTTTTTCCTCAAAGAAGTTGGAAGAAAGTTTTTCATTTTCAATTTCATTGATTTCTGCTCTTTATTATTCCTTTTCTTCTACTTGCTTAGGGTTTATGTTGTTTCTTTTTTTAAGTTCTTGAGGGGGGAGCTTAGATTATTGATTTGAAACTTTCCTCTTTGCTAATGTAAACACTGAATACTATAAATTTCTCTCTTAGCACTTTTTTAGCTATATCCCACAAAATATGATATGTGTACTTTCATTCAGCTCTTTGTATTTTAACTTCTCTTGAGACTTCCCCTTTTATCCAGGGTTTTTTAGTTTCCAAGTGTTTGGAAGATTTTCTGTTACTTTATTGATTTCTTCTTTTTAAAAAAATGTGATAGAGATGGGGTCTCTCTATGTTGCCCAGGCTGGTCTTGAACTCCTGGCCTCAAATGGTCCTCCCTCCTTGGCCTCCTAAAGTACTGGGATTACAGGTGTGAGCCACTATACCTGACTATTAAATTATAGTTTATCTTGATTTAATTGGTTATTGTTTATATTTTGCCCACATTCACTAATCTGTGGCAGAAAATGAAAACAGGAGAATGTGTTCAGCCCTGCATATTTATAGTATTTATGCTTAAATGGTACAAGTCTAGCAAATACTGGACTAGATGCAATTGTATCATATTTTTTGACAAATGGATTGTTACAGTTATTTTCCTTGTAATAATTAAAGCACTGCCAACAATTTGGGATGTATAATATAGGGTTTATTTCAGAATTATTTTTATTGTGCTTTATTAGTTGGGAGCCTGTTTACCACCTCTAGAGATGGTGAATTAAACTAGATACTATACAAAATTTTGACAGGTACCACCTGGATGAGGATCAGATGCAGGAAATATTTTTTCCTCTTTGAGCATAAAAGGATTCTTATTGCCTTTTTGTTTAATTGGTAATATTATAGGTCCCTTCAATAATCAGGAGATGGCGGAATGGTTTCAGGCAGGCTATTTTACTATGTCATTATTGGTGAAGAGAGCATGTGATGAAAGCTTCCAACCTCTTGGTGATATCATGAAAATGTGGGGAAGGGTTCCCTTCTCTCCCGGTCCAGCTCCTCCTCCTCATATGGTAAGTACCTTATACTTCACCCAGAATACATATTAGACACAGAATCACTTGCTTTTCTTTGAAAACACTATGCAAATATTACATTGAATGAAGGAATTGTAGTTCTTCTAAATTAATTGAGATGGTAATGGGAAATCTGAATGGAAGTAGTAGAGTACCTAGCTAAATGATCTTCTCAAAGCCCAAATATCTGTGCTGCTACTCTTTACACTCCCTACCTCCACCCTCCAGAAAAACAACATTTTTCAGTAGCTTTCCAGCAGATGTTAAGGCCAACATCTCATCCTGTTGTACCTGTCAGGTCCTGCAATATCTGGCTTCTTACCTTTCTAAGTTCATTTCAGAACTTTTGCCTTTATCTACTGTGGTTCAAACAGTTGACCTCTCTGCCTTTCTTTTTCCATCTAGTTAGAATGCTCATTCTCCTCTCTTCCACTCCATTTGCCTCTTGCTTTCTGACTCATAACAATTTGAGGTTTACCTTTTAAAAAAAGTTATCAGTATTTTAGAATATTTTGAGGGCTTCAAAAACAAATAGTTACTGGTGTTTTAATTACAAAATAGAACCATAATGCTAGTGCTCTCCCTAGAGCACTGGGGCTGAGTACCTTTGACAGGGACATCCTTCTTTGTCTTGCTGCTGCTCCTGGACCTCTTCCAGTAGCGTTCCTGTTGGAGTTCTCTAGATTTGTACTTCACTTTTCCTTCTCCAGATAGTTGGAGCTATCTGGTGACTGGCTATAGTTTAAAGAGACCATAGCCAAAGCCTTTAATGTTGTAACCACTGTATTTTTACAGTAACATCCACTGTTGACTTACTCATCAATTACACATTGAGGGCCCGTGCCAGGCTTATGGTAGGTTTTTATGAGATGAAGATGAATAGGATACAGCCTCTGTAGTCAAGGGAGTTTGTAGGTGAGAACAGTATTTTCCCCCCCATTTGGTTCCTTTTATTTTTATTTTATTTTATTTTTATTTTTATTTTTTTTGAGTTGGAGTCTCACTCCATTGCTCAGGCTGGAGTGTAGTGGCATGCTCATGGCCACCCCAGCGTCGACCTGCTGGGCTCAGGGGATCCTTCCACTTCAGTCTTCCAGGTAGCTGGAACTGCAGGCGTGTGCTACCATGCCCGGCTGATGTTTTTGATTTATTATAGTGATGAGGTCTCGCCAAGTCACCCAGGATGGTCTTGAACCTGTGAGTTCAGGTAATTCTCTCACCTTGGCCTCCCAAAGTGCTGGGATTATAGACTTGAGCCACCGTGTCCATCCTGGTTCCTTTTAAATGTTGGTCTTGACCCAGTAATTGGATTCATAATCCACTAGGGGGTTGAGTCCTGTGGTCTGGAGAGTAGTGGTTTAGAATGGAAGATTCCTATGTGAGGGGAATTATTTCTGGCACTGTCCTAGTTGTTTTAAATCCAAGGAAAGTTATACTGCATATTATAGTATACAAATTTTACTTACATAACAAGTTTGATGCTTATTTCCCTTCTCTGAAATTGAGATGGGTTTTTATCTTGCATGTGTCAGGAGCTGAAAGCTCCATATTTGCATCTTGGTATGCTTGTTGTAATGTTTCCCAGCTTCCTGTTAATAGGGTCTGAGCCTCATTCATTCTTGCTTAAGGGGAAAAACTGTGGCAAGATCTGCTTCCTATCAGTATTGACTTTGCCCTGAATAACAGTGATAAGAAGAGGGCTCACCATCATGATGAATATATACCTTGAAACCTAGGTTTTTACGTAAATTTTAGATTAACCCAGGGTAGCTTCTACCTACTAATAATGAATGAAAATTCATCTCTGAATTTGAGATGATCCCTACACCAAGGAATTGTATATCAAATGTTTTATTTCAAGCTGTAATCAGTGTGTAAAAATGTATAAAATTACCCATTCATGATTTACTCAAGTTTAGTCTGTTTTATCCTTTGCTTTTACTTCTGTTATCCCTCAGATTTCTCTCTTTTTCCCATTTTAACTTTTCAAAGTTTAAATCTGAACTTACATTACTTCATATATAAGCTAAAATACGGTTTATACACTGGCTCCCTGCATTCCTTATGTCCAGATATAAAACTTCTATCATAAAATTTTCTTTAGTTTTTAGATAATTTTACTTCTATCTATATTGTCCAGTTCCTCATTCCTTATGTCCAGATATAAAACTTCTATCATGAAATTTTCTTTAGTTTTTAGATAATTTTACTTCTATCTATATTGTCCAGTTCCTTCAATTTCTACGTGGTCTTCAAATTTATGGATCACTCCTTTTTTTCCTTTCTTTTTTTTTTGATTTGCGGTCTCACTCTGTTACCGGGCTAGAGAGCAGTGGCATGATCACGGCTCACCACAGCCCTGACCTCCTGTGCTCAGGTGATCCCTCCATCTCAGCCTCCTAAGTAGCTGGGGCTACAGATGCCCACACCATGTGCCTGACTAACTTTTTTTTTTTTTTTGGGGGGGTAGAGATGAGGTCTTGCTATATTGCCCAGGCTGGTCTCAAAACTCCAGGGCTCAAGCTATCTTCCTGCCTTAGGCTCCTAAAGTGCTAGGATTACAGACACGACTACCACACCTGACCAAATCATTCTTAAGATTGAGAGAATTATACAGTTTTTCGGTTACAGTCATAACTGAAGCACAGTTCAACATTCAGCTTTAAAGGCAGGAGGGTAGAATGGCAGCTGAAATAAGGATCCTTTCTCATAATAAGATTCCTTTTATTGAACAGATACCACCTTACACCACTAGAGGGCACTGCTTAGTATTGAAAGATGCCGGAGATTTTAGTTGTGTTTGGACAAAAGGGTAGAGTAAGGTAAAGGTTTTGAATTCATTTTGCTTTCAAATACCTGTGGTAGGTAATGCTTTGCAATTTGTTTAATGATAGTTCTTCCCCTGCTTTACTTTACTTTACTTCCCATTTTACTTCCAGGGAGAGTTGGACCAGGAACGACTGACCAGGCAACAAGAACTCACAGCCTTATACCAGATGCAACACCTCCAGTACCAGCAGTTCTTAATACAGTAAGAGCAGTAATGCAGTAGGATGTACTGTAGCACCAAAAGGGACTTTAAATAGAGTGTGTTCCCAAGTCTCACTTTTTGCAGTAGAGAGAGCTAAAGGCTCGCATGGCATTTAAGTTGCCCAGCTAGTGGCATGTTACTCCTGTACATTCTAATTTTCATATTATCTTCTTAAATACTAGAAGTTTGCAGAAGATGACACATAACTATAATCTTGCAAGCTCTTTGTTTCTAAGAGAAGAGACAAATGCCTCCTAGTGGCTCAGCTTTGAATGCCACAGTCTTACAAAAACCAAACCAAACCATAGGCTAGAGGGTAGAAAAGAAGTTAAGGTTTATACTGTTAGGAGTGGTGTGCAATGATGGCAAAATCACTTAGGTTGTATGTCCCCTTTGTGGAAGAAGTAATATTTGCTGTCATCTGGTGCAAAGGTTGGCGAGGTCTGACCTTTAGGCCAAATCTGTTTTGCTCTGTTAGTTTGAATGTTTTATTTTTTGTTTTCTGATAAAAGGCTATTACCATCTTGAAGGAGTTTACCAGTTTTAGAACTTAGGTGATTTTTTAAAATTTATTTTTATATATACCACTCTGCACTGAATTGTGATTTTTTTTTAACTCAGAAACATGTCCTCTGAGTTCAGTTCTTTCTAGAATGAATTATAGACCTTTCTGTGTGTATATTATCATCATGAGGAATTATGAAATATACTTGATAGCTTAAAAAACTTTTTAAATTTTAAATATGTGGGGCACAATTCAGGGTTAGGGATACAAATGTTCATTATGCAGATACCCTTATTGATGAGGTATGTCCCCCTGCCCTTGATAGCTTGTTTAATGAAATGAACTTTGTCTTTCAACATCTCAGTCAAGTGAACTAAATGTGGATAGATACATTACACTTTTTTTTACTTTTTGAAGACAACAGTATGCACAGGTTTTGGCCCAACAACAGAAAGCAGCACTGTCTTCCCAGCAGCAGCAACAGTTGGCACTTCTTCTCCAACAGTTCCAGACTCTGAAGATGAGGTTGGTGGTCATTCCATTATGTGTCACATTGTGTGTGTGTGTGTGTGTTAGTGCATGTCCTTGCAAGCATGCATGTGTTGTGAAAGAAAGAGAAGAAAGGAAATTCTGATATAATGTCCGAATTCTGGTATCAGAAAACCCACACACAGCACATACCCACGTGTTGTATGTAAAAAAATACATATAGTTTCAATTAGAGATAAACATTTGCTTGGTCTTTTAACATAAAGAATTTTGTTAAATTTTGATTAATAGCCACAGAATAATGAGAACACTGGAGAAACAGTGTAGTCTTTTTTTTTTTTTTTTTTTAAGTGAGTTAGTAGGAATTTATTAGAAGATAGAAAAACTCCCGGCAGTAGGAGGAGTCCCAAAAGAGGGTTGTCTGAAACAATATAGTCTTACGTAACAAAAAAATTATAGTATAGGATTTTAATTTCACTTTTACTTATAATCAAGAAAGATTTAACAATGCCATACAGCGTTAAAATTTTCTAAAACCCAAAAGTCATTAAGGTACTATGGAAAAGAAAATTATTCTAGAAGGCATACATTTCTACTGTTTGAGACTGTCTTTCAGAGTAATATTTGTCTTATCTCATAAAAAGTGTCAGTCGCTGTTCTCAAAAACCTTATTGTTCAGCTTTACCAAGACCACTTAGATTTCTTTTGAGGCTTAACCCATCCTCTAGGTAGGCATTTTAGGTGGTAGGAACTCCATTTTACAGATGGGCAAACTGCTCTAAGAGACTAAAGGAATTGATTAACACAGCATACAGAAAACTTCAGGGACAGAACTAAAGTACAGACCTTCTGTTTTATAGTCCATGGGCTTTTTCATTATAACATGCTGCCTCTATGACTTTTATTGAGATGATCTGAGTTTTTATGATAGTAAATATATCTATCATTTAGAAATCAGTATCTATTATCATAAGATTCCAGAAGTATGACCACTGTGCCTCTATCTTTGTTCCTCTCCTAATTGTTTTGATAGTGTTACGTTTTAGTAAAAGAGGGAAAGAGTTTTCTGGCCACATAAATTTGGAAAAACTACAAGTGATCTAGAAATTCCTCTTTACCTTATTTTTGCAAAAGATAAGAACAAGTTAATTTTTTATTTCCCTTTTGCAGAATATCTGATCAGAACATCATTCCCTCAGTAACTAGGTCTGTGTCGGTGCCAGATACTGGCTCTATCTGGGAGCTTCAGCCAACAGCCTCACAGCCTACAGGTAAAAACTTAGGTAAACCTTTAGTACCACTCCAAGGATTTAAAGTCTAGTAAAAACTTTTCGGTTCATTTCTTTAAAAATGTATTAGGTTTTTTGATCCATTTCATATTGAATATTAACAAAAAGTTCCATCTTTAAAAAATAGATTTCAGCAAAAGATTGAATGTATTGTTGAAAATAAATTCTTAGCGATTTGTTAGAAATTATTAAGTTTTTTTTTTTTTAATTTGAGTCAGCATCTCTTTTTTATGGCGTGGAAAAGTTTTTTTTAATTTCTTCAGCCAGAGTAAAAAAAAAAAAAAAAAGCATAAATAAAGTGTAAGTATGGTGATCTATCCTTTCTATTCAAGAATTGATATATGCATAAACACTGTAGATACTCAGAAATTTTGGGAAGAGAAAAGCTTGCTATGAAGTGAGCACCTTCCCTCATTCAGATCTTTTTGCATCATATTAGAAATTTTGGGGTTGGGTTTTTTTTCTGTGTCTTCTTAATACTTTTTAACCAGGCTCGGTGGCTCAGCCTGTAATCCCGCGCCTTTGGAAGGCTGAGGTGAGTGGATTGCCTGAGCCCCCGCGGGTTCGTGACCTGCCTGGGCAGCGAGACCTCATCTCTACAATAAATCAAAAAATCAACTGGGCGTGGTAGCGCACACCTGTAATTCAAGCTACTCGGAAGGCTGAGGTGGAAGGATCGCCGGAGTCCAGCAGGTCGAGGCTGCGGTGGCCGGGTGCGACCACTGCACTCCAGTCTGGGCGACAGAGTGAGACTCCAACTCAAAAAAAAAAAACCAAAAAAAGAAAACCCAAAAAACTTTCTAATTTTTATTTCAATAGCTTTGGGGGTGCAAATAGCTCTTGGTTACGTGGGTGCATTGTATAGTGGCGAAGAAGTTTGGGGAACTTGTTAAGTCTTGACATTGGTGGGGCACTTCTGTTTCTTGAGGTTCTTCTTCTGCAGAGATTGATAGTTTGAACCATGAGTAATCCTTACAAGAGATTATAGTTGGTGTTTTTTTTTGTTGTTGTTGTTGTTTTTTTGAGTTGGAGTCTAGACTGGAGTGCTGCAGTGGCTGCTCCTGGCCACCGCAGCCTCGACCTGTTGGGCCCCCGCAATCCTTCCTCCTCAGCCTTCCAAGTAGCTGGAATTACAGGCATGCACTACCACGCCCGGCTGATTATTTGATTTATTGTAGAGATGAGGTCTCGCATATAGTTGGTGTTTAAAATTCTCATGAACCATAAGCATTGGTGGTGTTTTCTTAGAGCTGCTGAACCATTCAGGCTATGGCTCTCTTGTTAACATTGACTTTGCAGATTATGGCAGGAGAAGAACTGATTGTCTTCCATTATCACCTTTCCATGCCTTGTGAATCTTATTCTTTCTAGATAACCATTTAAAATACGAGTTGAGTATCCCTAATTTGAAAGTTTGAAATGTGAAATGCTCAGCAATATCAATCTTTTTGAATGGTGACATGATTTCACTAGCGGAAAATTGGACACCTAAATACTTTCCAGAAGCATTTTTTCATGCACAAAATGTTATAAAAGTTTTGTATAAAATTACCTTCAGGCTGTGTGTATAAGTTGTATATTAAACATAGATGAATTTGTGTTTAAAAATGAGTCCCAGCTCCAAGATACCTTATCATGTGCTATATGCATGTATTCCAAAATCCCAAATCTGAAATGCTTCTGTTCCCCAGCATTTTGGATAATGGATACTGAACCTATATTCTCTTTTTTTGAAAACTATAGATACTGTAAGAAGCACTTTATCTCTTTGGGTGTAAATGCTGTCAAGGTCACTCGTTGGACCTGTCCAGTCTTTCCAGAGGCCTCCACAGTGCTAGCTGTAGCACTCATTTTTTGCTTTTTCTTTATTGAGATGAAATTCACATAACACAAAATTAACTTTTTTTAAAAGAACAATTCAGTGACATTTAATACTTTCACAATGTTGTATAGCTACCTTGTTTTCTGTAATTGGTGTATAGTAAGAGATTGTGTGGCTACTGGAAATATATGGGCATGGGAATAAAATGCACTGTGATTTAAATCTTGGCATGGCCATATGCTTACCGTGTGCCCTTGGCCGTATTATAAACTACTTCTGATTCTTAGTTTGTTTATCTGTAAAGGTGGGGGCCAAGTGCAGTGCTCACACCTGTAATCCTAGCACTTTGGGAGGCTAAGGCAGGGTGTTTACTTGAGACCAGGAGTTTAGGAGCAACCTGGGCAACATAGCAAAACCCTATCTCTATTTAAAACAGAGGGGTGGAGGTTTTGTGAAGATGAAGTTAGTTCTCCAATAAATGCCTCAAACTTCCTTTCCTTCTAGATGTGTTGAAGGATATTGATGGAAACTAGAGCTGATTGGGAGTTCAGTCTACTTAGAAGCAAAAGAGATGGGTGTGATGGAATGCATTCAGGAATGGGGGAAATTGCTTTTTCATGATGCCTATGAATATATCTCTATGTGCCTAACTGTGACATCTCTCATTCTTTCCCTCCTTATCCTACAGTTTGGGAAAGTGGTAGTGTATGGGATCTTCCTCTGGATACCACAACACCAAGCCCTGCCCTGGAACAGCTTCAGCAGCTAGAGAAGGCCAAAGCTGCAAAGGTATGAACTTGTCCTTCCACAGCAGTGCATGCCTTTTCACCACAGTACATAAGCATTTTGGTTTACTTATCACCCTCTCTCTCTAGCTAGCTGTACTTTTTTCTTTTAGTTAATTGCTACATAGCTGGTATAAGTACATTAATATTCTATCCTTATTGTACTTTCTTCCAGAAGAGAGTTCAAAACTTAATTAAAATTAACAAGTGAATGGTTACTTGGCACATTGATGATCTTGGCCATAATATTTTAGTTACATTATTCATGGTATGAACATTTGTCATAAGTATCAAGACTGTGAGAAAGTATCCACTACTTTCTTATTGAGACTTCTGATCTGTGTCTTGAGTTCTCACACTCCATCTTTATAGTGGTGTTTATTTATATTTCTTAGTGTCTTCAGACATATAGCTGAAAAGCTCAGCATTACATTAGATCCTTATGTTCCATTCATTCACACTTTTTGGAGAAGGTAGGAATCTTGAATTTTGGTTTTAGTACTTGCCAGAAGAGGGTATATATATCAACACCTAGTGTCATTGTAATGATTCTCTTGCCTCCAAGAGAGTCTTGCAACTATTTTTATACTTAATGAATTTTATTTACTGAGGTAGTAAGAGTGTCTTCAGAGTGTTCCAAATATGGAAAGGTTAATGGTTAAAGTCTGTCTCCATAAATGAGTGAGAGGTCATAGATTATACAATTTTTGAGTGTTTGCTTTGTGCTGGGAGCACATGGATGATGAAGGAAGATAGAGTCCTTTAAGGGGTTTGCAGTCTTGTGCATGGGAGCAGGAGACCTCACAGACAAGCAGGACTTAGAATTACAGGGTGGCCAAGGTATCGGGCCAGCCACTCAATTGGAGAGGTATGAAGATCAGGAATTGGGTGGTACTTTTGATAGACAGCAATACCTGAGCTGATTTTTGCTTGAAGGATGTAGAATTTAGCCCAGTTGAAGGGTTTTGGGATGACAGAGTATAAGGAGATGAAAGTTAAATTGCAGTTGAAGGAAATGGTATCTGTAAAGGCTCAGAAATGCACATGAATGTGCTGGACTCAGGAAGCAACTAAATAATTCGGTCTGGCTTGGAGCCATAGTGTGTTTGAGGAATAAGCCGGTGAGAGATGAAACACGTCAGTCATGAGGATCCTTGCATATATCAGATTAAAGACCTAGAATTTTTCAGGGGAGGAGGGCTGTTGAATGTGAGTCTGAGAGTGATTTTTTTGGTGAGAATTAGATGTGGAGCTGAGGGACATGGGCAGCCTGGATGATAGGAAGCTGGGTAAGAGACTCTTAGGAATATGGTTGAGAAAAGTGTAGGCCTGAACTGTAACTGTCGCAGTGGGACCAGAGACTATGTGCTGGGTTTGACTAGGATTTGGAAACCGTACATGATAAAATATGTTGTGTTTGGTCTTCACATTTTATAGAATTGTATAATTTTTCACACTAGCAGCTTTACAACAATGCTGTTGAAACCTTGTAGCCACACTGTCAGATGTTCAATCAGAAAATTCTTTGTAGGGATTATTACAGAAATAGCATTCCAAGGGAATTCTGATGTTACTCTCCTATTGGCTACTTTCTACCCCATATCTAGGAAATGTAGTGCAGTGGTAGTGTGGAGTGAGGAGACAGGTACAAGTGGGAGGAAAACGCATTCAATTGAGAAGAGCATAAAACTATTTTGATTACTATGACATGTCAAAGCTTAAAGTTCTTACAGGATATCATTACCCACTTGTAGTACAAGTACCTGAGTGAATAAACAATATTGGTCAGTGCTTTTTGGAATGCTTAGTTTTAAGTTTCTCAGTGTAGTCTCTGTAACAACAGCTAGAACAAGAGAGAAGAGATGCAGAAATGAGGGCAAAACGGGAAGAGGAGGAGCGAAAGAGGCAAGAAGAACTCCGAAGACAACAGGAGGAAATTCTTCGGAGACAGCAGGAGGAAGAAAGGAAAAGGCGGGAGGAAGAAGAACTTGCCCGAAGGAAACAGGTATATCTCTGGGAACTCTGACCATAGGCGTAGTGCTTCATAAAAGCCTTCAGGTTATGTTCTCTTCCATCATTTCACAGGTAATCAGGGAGTTAATATAGCAGGATTGGGATTAGGATTTAGAAGACTCACTCACCTTTAGAAAGAATCTCTGTTTACCAACAACACTCACTGAAAGACTGTTCTTCAGTCCTAGTAAACCACTAGAATTATTTTCTTTACATATTTCCTGTGGTTTTATAAACCAGTTGGATTTCAGAAGTTCTGCTCTACCCTTGCTGCTTAAAAACAGTGAGGAAGTAACTTTGGCAAACAGCATTGAATGTCAAAATTTTTAAAGCCATATGGGCTTTTAAAAAACTGTGGTAACATATACATAACTTAAAATTTACCATTTTAAGTTGTATATTCAGTGGCATTAGACACATTCATATTGTTGCACAATTCTCACCAACATTTGTCTGCTGAAAACTGAAGCTCCCATAATTAAACAAGGAGTTTCACTCTCTCTGCCCCCAAATCCCTAGGTATCAACTACTGTTCTTTCTTGTGTCTGTGACTTTGACTACTCTAGTTACCTCATGTAAATGTAATTGTATACTATTTGTCCTTTTGTGATTAACTTATTTTACTTAAGGTTATTCATGTTGCAGCATATGTTGGAATTTCCTTTTTTAAAAAAGACTGCATAATACTCTGATATGAATAATACCATATTTGTTTATCAATTCATTTCTTGATGGACATTTGAATGACTCTACATTTTGACTGTTGTGAATAATGCTGCTGTGAACATGACTATACTGATACCTGTTTTGAGTTCTTGCTTTCAAACGCGGATATGTACCCAGAAGTTGAGTTGCTGATAGTATAGTAATTATATTTTTAATTTTTTGAGGTACTGCTGTATTACTTTCCACAGCTGCTGCACTATTTTACACTTCCACTGGCAATGCATAAAGGTTTCACCTTCTTCACTTCCTCACCACTCCTGTTATTTTTTAAAAAATTTTTATTATAATGGTCTTTTTAATGGGTGTGAAGTGGCATCTCATTGTAGTTTTGATTTACATTTCCCTAATGATTAGTGGTGCTGAACTTCTTTCCACATATTTATTGGCAATTCAGATGTACTTTTTTAAAGAAGTATCTTTGGGCAACCCTTTTGGGTCCCCTCCCACTGTGGGAACTTTTCTGTCCTTTCAGTAAATTCTGCTTTAAAAAAAAAGTATCTTTGATAAGATCTGTCCCCCTTTTCTTTTTTTTTTTGAGTTGGAGTCTCACTCTGTCACCCAGACTGGAGTGCAGTGGCCACTCCCGGCCACCGCAGCCTCGACCTGCTGGGCTCCGGCGATCCTTCTGCCTCAGCCTTCCAAG
>NW_007252254.1:824277-841724 GCF_000164805.1 Carlito syrichta | reverse complement strand
CTGCCCAGGCGGGTCTCGAACCCACGGGCTCAGGCAATCCACTCACCTCAACCTCCCAAAGGTGCGGGATTACGGGCTGAGCCACCGAGCCTGGCTTGTCCCCCTTTTCATAAACCTTGCTCCTTATTTAGTGAATAGTGTTTCAAAATAGGGAGAGAAAACTCTCTATGTATATATGACTACGTATGCTTTTAAAAGAGGTATGTATTGTTTGTATTAGTGTCTTATCACCTTTCTTCTCTTGACATTAATGGATTGTCATCTTTCCATATCAAATATACATCTACAAGTCTACATCATCATATTTGATGGCTGTTGAAATTTTATTTTATAGATAAATTATAATTTAGCCAATTCCCTATATTATTGGGCATGAGGATTCCCAGTTTTTTATAGTTATATGTGTTTGAATGAAAATTCTTTTAGCTATCTTTATAACCAGTGAGGCTTAACATTTTAAAATGTTTTTTGACCATCTGTATTTCTTTTTTTGGGAATTCACTGTTTATGTGCTTGACTTATTTTCCTACTGGGATTTTCTTTCTTTTTTTTTGTTTTATTTTATTTTATTTTTTGAAATTAGAGTATCACTCTTGCCCAGGCTAGAGTGCAGTTGCACGCTCACAGCCCCACAGCCTCAATTCGCCCCTCCCTCAGCTTGCCATCCTTCCACCTCAGCCTTCCAGTAGCTGGAAACCACAAGCATGTACCAGCATGCTCAGCTAATTTTTTTGTTTTTTGATTTGCTGTAGAGACAAGGTCTTATCAAGTTGCCCAGACTGGTCTTGAACTCCTTGGGTTCAGGCAGTCCTCTTGCCTCCATCTCCTAAAGTGCTGGGATTACAGGAGTGAGCCACCATGCCCGGCTCTGTTGGGGTTTTCATAGCCTCCAAGGTTAGCCTTTATCACACATTTCCTACTTGTTGGCCCCAAGAGGTGTTGCTCTGTGAAAAACAAAAAAGGTTCATGCTGAGATGAGATTAGAACCATTTGATATTTCTTAGATTCACACTGTACATCAGCATGTAAAGGCTCTAAGATATATTAGAGCAAAGAAATCTGTTTAATTCTGTGTTGCTCAGTGTTTCCTAAATGATTTTGACAATAGGACTTCTTTCTTTGTAGTACTTAATAATATCAGTGGAATTTTGTTCTTCAGAACATGTTCTGGGACACATGGCTTCATCCTGTACTTCTAACTGAGAGAAATTTTTTTCTCCTCACCAGGGATTTTTGATAACTGTGTTGATTTGACCTCTCTATGCCTTAAGTTTCCAGTTGACTAAAGGTATCAATGGAGAATCCAAAGCCTGAGTTCTAGTTGTAGCTCTTTCTAGGGTTAATCAGAAAATGATGTAGCTAGTGTAGAAACCAAGATAGATTTCACAGTGTATTACAATTTAACTATTAATATTTTAAATGCAATTTTCGGTTTACTTTTAATGTGTCCACTTCCCCAGCTCACATATGTACTTTTTACTCCAGATCCTAGTTGTATACTTTTTTTTTTTTTTTTGAGTTGGAGTCTCACTCTGTCGCCCAGACTGGAGTGCAACGGCCACTCCCGGCCACTGTGCCTCGACCTGCTGGGCTCCAGCGATCCTTCCGCCTCAGCCTTCCGAGTAGCCGGAATTACAGGCGCGCGCTACCACGTCCGGCTAATTTTTGATTTATTGTAGAGATGAGGTCTCGCCTGCCCAGGCGGGTCTCGAACCCGCGGGCTCAGGCAATCCACTCACCTCACCCTCCCAAAGGCGCGGGATTACAGGCTGAGCCACCGAGCCTGGCTGTATGCTTTTTATATTTACTGTTTAACAGTCTTAGCAGCACCTGATCTTTTACTTTTCAAATTATGACATAATTAAATTGATTGATAGGCCTGAGTCTCACTCACTTCACCCTAATTTCTGTTATTGTTTAGGAAGAGGCTCTGCGACGCCAGAGGGAGCAAGAAATTGCCTTAAGGCGACAGCGAGAAGAAGAAGAAAGACAGCAGCAAGAAGAAGCTCTTAGAAGACTAGAAGAAAGGAGAAGAGAGGAAGAAGAAAGGCGGAAGCAAGAAGAAATGTTGCGCAAGCAGGTGACCAGATGGTTTATTCTTTTATTGCTCCTTTAAAGCTAGGAATTAGTGATTTAGAAAAATAATAGGACACGAAGTTAACCTATCTACAACTTTTTCAGGTTGCTGAAAACTACCAAAAGAAACATAACTGACTCTTATTACTTCTGTGTAAATTTATTTAAATGAAAATATTTTCTAGAGGGAAAATAAAATTTATCTTATCTTTCTGGTTTTTGCTCAGCCATATGGTGAAAAATGTTGAAAGAGTGTGTGTATTTTAATCAAGTTTCCCACTTACACAAAAGTACAACACATTCCCATAAATTACCTAGCTTCAGTAATTACTAAGGTAGTGATATTTGTGTATGGTGTGAGATAAAGACCTGATTTCATTCTTCTGCATGTGGATTTCCAATTTTCTGAGCATCATTTATTGTCCTTTCTCCATTATGTATTTTTGGCATCTTTGTCAAAAATCTGTTCACCATAAATACATGGATTGATTTCTGAGATTTGTGTTCTCTTCAGTTTCTTGACAGTGTTCTTGGGAGCATCTATGTTTTTCATTTTTATATTTTATAAATATTTTATATTGTCTATTTTTTTCCTATAAGTTTTATGCTTTTAGCTCTTAATTTTAGATGTGGATGCTATATATTCATGTCCTTTGAATACATGTCCTTTGTTAGATAAATGTTTGCACATATTTTCCTCTAGGCTTTGGCTTGTCTGTTTTCTTTTTTCTTTTCTTTTTTTTTTAAATACCATACCCATTTATTATCTCAGGGATCTGTGGGTCAGAAGTCTTGATAGGCATGACTAGGTCCTCATTCAAGGCCTCCTAGGGCAAAAATCAAGGGGTCAGCTAGGATGGACTCTTACCTGGAGGCTCTGGGAAGTTTCCACCTCCAATTTCATCCAGGTTTTTGGTCTTATTCAGTTCCTTGTGGTTGTAGAAATGAGCTGTCTTCCAGGGGCTGGTCTTTGCTCCTTGAGGCTGCCTGTGGTTCTTCCTGTGTTTTCCACATAGCCCCTTCTAGCGAGGTAGAAAGAGTCCCCCTTATGCTTAGGATCTTTCTGACTTTACTTTTTGCTGAATCTCTCTGACTCCGTTTGAGAAAGTTCTCTGGTCTCGGGCATGGTGGCTCACACTTGTAATCCTAGCACTTTGGGAGGCTGAGGCAAGAGGATTGCCTGAGCCCAGGTGTTTGAGACCAGCCTGGGTTACTTGGTGTCTGTTTTCTTAATGGTATCTTTGATAAGCAGAGATTGTAAATTTTGATGAAGTCTTATTAAGGTTTTCTTTTATTATTAATTTTTCTATAAGAAATCTTTCTATAAGAAATCTTTGTCCACCTACACATTGTTAAAATATCTCCTGGTTTTTGTTTTTGTTTTTTTTGAGTTGAAGTCTCACTCTGTTGCCCAGGCTGGAGTGCAGTAGCACACTGACTTGCTGGGCTCAGGTGATCCTTCTGCTTCAGCCTTCTAGGTAGCTGGAACTACAGGCATGCACCACCACATCTGGCTAACTTTTTGATTTATCATAGATGAGAGCTCACCAAGTTGCCCAGGCTGGTCTCAAACCCGTGAGCTCAGGCAATCCTCTCACCTTGACCTCTCAAAGTGCTGGGATTATAGGCGTGAGCCACCATGCTGGCCTTCCTGTTTGGTTTTGTTTGTTTGCTTTGGTTTTAAGCTTTAAATTTTTTAGCTTTCCATGTAAGTTTGAATTTTGGTATGTGTATGATATGAGATATGGGTTGTTTGAGTACCAGTTTTTGTAAAGTCTTTTCTTTCTCTGTTGAATTTCTTTGGTGCCCTTGTCAAAATCAGTCATATATATAGTATGGTTCTTTTTCTGAACTCTTTTCTTCCATTCCATCAGTTTCCCTATCCTTAAATAAGTACACACTGGCTTGATTATTGTAGCTTTATAGTAAGTATTGAAGTCAGTTCATATGTCTTCCAACTTTGTTCTTTTGTTCAAGACTGCTGGACTATCTTAGATCTTTTGCCTTTCCATCACAATATAAAGCTATCTTCTTATTTTTTATTTTATTTTATTTTATATTTTAGTTGGAGTTTCACTGTCACCCAGGTTAGAGTACAGTGGCATGCTCATGGTCATTGCAGCCTTGACCTGCTGGACTCAGGTGATCCTTCCGCCTCAGCCTTCCAAGCAGCTGGAACCACAGGCATGTGCTACCACGCCCAGCCAATTTTTTGATTTATTCTAGAGACGAGGACTCACCATGTTGCCCAGGCTGGTCTTGAATCCCTAGACTTAGGCAATCCTCTCACCTCTGCCTCCCAAAGCGCTGGTATTACAGGCATGAGCCACTGCACCTGACTCTTAATTTCTATATAAATAAAAACCTGCAATTATAATTTAGATGGTGTTGAATCTATAATAGGAAGAATTGGTGTTTTTAAGATGTAGAACATACCAGTCAATGAACATGGTACATCTTTCCATTTATTTATGCTTTCCTTAATTTTTCTCAGTATCATTCTATTTTCATTGTCTTTTGTTAAATGTATTATTTTATTTTTTATACTGTTGTAAGTGGAATTTTAAAAACTTGTTTTCCAGTTCTTGTATAGTAATGCGGTTGATTTTTGTCTACTGATATTATATCCTGAGACCTTGTGAAATTTGCTTATTACTTCTAATAGTGTTTTTTGTTGATTCCTTAGGATTTTCTGTGGAATCTCATTGATGAATAGGAGCAGTTTTAATTCTTCCCTTTCTCATGAATAGAAGTGTTTAAAATAGATAATGGAAAGCCTTATTTTCATTTCATTTCATTTTTAGGGAGAAAATGTTCAGTGTTTTAATCATTTAATTTAATCATTAAATGTGTTGAAAGTTTTTTGTGGATACCCATTATCCAACTGAGGAAGTTTCTTCCTATTTCTATTGTTGAAAGATTTTTCATGAATAGATATTGAAGTTGTTAAGAGCTTTATCTGCATTTATGATGATTGTTTGGTTTTCTCATTCTGTTCATATGATGAATTATACTGACTGAGCTTTGATTGTTAAACTTTGTTCCTGGATTAATACATTACTTGATATGTTAACCTGATTTATTACTCTTGTTAAGGATGTTTGCATTGGTGTTCATGAGGGATGTTGGTCTATAATTTTCTTATAATATGTATCATGTTTTGATGTTAACTTTATATTGGCCTCTTAAGACAGGTTTGAAAGTGATACTTTTACTTACTTTTTTCTGAAAAAGTTTGTGTAAGATTGCTACTATTTCTTCATTGAACACAGGCATATCCTGTTTTATTGTGCTTTATTGTGTTTCACAGATATTTCATTATTTTACAAACTGTGGCAACCTCACATCAAGTAAATTTATTAGCTAATAGCATGTGCTCATTTTGTGTGTCTCTGTCACATTTTGGTAATTCTCACAATGTTTCAGATTTTATTATATCTGTTTTGGTGATCTATGATCAGTAATCTTTGTCACTATTATAATTGTTTTGGAGCACTATAACATATAAGGTGCATATAAGGCAGTGAAGTTAATCTGTATATATTATGTGTATTCTGACTACTCAACTGACCACCAGCCAGTGTCTCACTTTAAATCAAAAGCATTTTGAAATGATTAAATGAAAGTTTAGAGAGGAAGGCATGTTGAAAGCCAAGATAGGCTGAAAGCTTGGATTCCTGTGCCAGTTAGCCAAGTTGTGAATGCAAAGGAAAAGTTGTTGAAAGAAATCAAAAGTGCATAGCCTTTTAATTAATTTAATTTAATTTAATTTAAATTAAAAATCACAGCCCAACACGACCAGCCCAGACAACATCATTCTTTGGTTTATTCATTTAATAGTTAACATGTTTAGTTAATGTGCTATATGCTAGTTACTGTGCTTGTTTCCTGTTGTAGTATAAGACTTTTAAGGAAATTGTTCTGTTCTCAAGAAGCTCACAATCTATGTGCGTGATGAATATATAAGAAATAAGTGTTACCTTTGGGATACTTTCATCTCTAAAATCAAAATAACCACCTAAACATGGCTATAAACAATAGTTAACATTGTTGCCTCACACATCAAGGAGGTCTAGATCAGGCTGTTATATACTTGCTTCACTGACTCAGTGATACTATTAAGTAGTCAGGGCCTTTGCATACTTCTATTCTGCCATTTCTTGGTCTATTGAATTTTGACTTCAGATTATGGTTAGGAGTTTTGGACAGCACACTTCTGTACAACTTGTATTCATATAAGAAGTGGCACTTCTTTCATACATTTTTCCTTTTGTTCAGGAAAAATATCTTTCCTAGAAGTCTAGCAGACATCCCTTAGCCTTACTTCGGTCCATGGCCACCCCCCAGTTACACTGGAAGCTTAAAAGCAAAATCTGGCATTTTAAACCTCTGATGTAGCAGAAGGCTTTGCCTGCCAGTAGAAATCCTGAAAGGAGTAGCTGTTGGATAGGTAGAAACAGTAGTTACCACAGGTGGATTAGAAGCCAATAGAGAGATAATAACAGGATATATTAATAGTTGGGCATAATCAAAAGGCAGAGGTTAAGTCTACCTCTTAAAGGCTAGGGATGTCATCTTAGAGTAGCTGATATCTGACTATTTTGGGAATGAATTTGTGATCTGAATAAGACAGAACCCAGCAGACAGACTCTGCAAAGGTGACAGGAATTTTTTTTTTTTTAACAGTGAAACAAAAGTTATAGAGGGCACAATGGAATTGTTTTGGGGAAGGAAGCAGAAGGAAAATGAGCCCAGGTGAGGGAAAAGGTAGTTGACCATGTTGGATTGGTTAAGGAGAGATGTTCTGAAGGACCTGTGGACTACAAGAAGCAAGCAGCAGGGACGGAATTAAGTGGTCTTGTAAAGTTGCTTTGGTTCCAGAGCTGGTGATGCTTTCATGGTAATCAATAACTTTGATAAAGACTCGGTAACTTTTAGCACCCTGAAAAACTTGCTCAGCCTCAAATGTTGGAGCGGTGTTTCCAGGAGACTTTCTGGTAGTTGGTGGTTAGCTGATTCTAGAGCAAGGGCTTTCACCACAGATGTTTGAAGTGACAGTTCTTTAATTAATTGAAACTCTCTCCTGTAAGTATACCAGACCTTTATGCCTACTATAATATAGTAAAAGAAAACTTACTCTTTTACCTCATGCCATCTTAAGCAGAGTTTCTGCTTTCTGTGTCGTTTCTTTAGCCATTTGGCAGAAGCCTTCAAAAGTGACTCAGATTATTTTCCCCCCACAATTAATAAAATATTTCTCTTTTCTTTAATTTTTCCTTCTGGAAAGGAAGAGGAGGCTGCAAAATGGGCCCGGGAAGAAGAAGAAGCCCAGCGGCGATTAGAAGAGAACCGACTGAGAATGGAAGAGGAGGCAGCCAGACTCCGACATGAGGAGGAAGAACGGAAGAGGAAGGAACTGGAGCTCCAGCGGCAGAAGGAGTTAATGCGCCAGAGGCAGCAGCAGCAAGAGGCTCTCCGGAGGTTGCAGCAGCAGCAGCAGCAGCAGCAGCTGGCACAGATGAAGGTAAAGCCCTAGACACCAACCATAGGAGCTACTTGCTAACATTTTCCAGTTAGGTAGGTGCTGGCTGTACCAGTAGCAGTAAAACTTTACTTTCTTTATCATTAAGTCTTCCTTAATGGGGTTTTTTTTTATTATTATCAACAAAATATGTTCATACTTTGTGAATAGTCACTTAAATAGAAGGGGAGTAAACTGATGAGGATAGGATAGGAACAATGATGCAGGCAAAACAAGTAAATCTGTTTGGTTAGTGCATTTAACGTGGACTCAATAAACATTAGGCTGCCTATTTCATACCAGCATCAACACTGCTGAGACAAAGATAAATGAGACAAGGCAGTTTCCTTCAGCGAGCTCACAGACTTAGAATTAGGCATATAAACATTTGGATGTGTAAATGGGAACTAGAATATTGAGCTTGAAACACAGTTGGTCTTGGGGGTTTATTGAAACTCACATTAAGAGGTGATGCATGTAAAGTGTTTTAGGAGGATTCAAAGCATTATTGAAATATGGAAAAAGTGAAGACTGAGAGCCCAGCAAAGAGGGTATGATGGTGGTGAAAATGAATAGGAAGGGCCAGCAGGAAAGAACTGGCTTGATAGCAATCAGCAAAATGTTTGGATATTCCTCCACTCCAAATCTCATGTTGAAATGTGATCCCCAGTGTTGGAGGCAGGGCCTAGTGAGAGATGTTTGGGTCATGAGGTTGGCTCCTTCATGAATGGCTTGCCTTCCTCCCCCAGTGAGTGAGTTCTCCTTCTGTTAGTTCACTCTATTAGTTCAAAAAAGTCTGACACCACCTCCTCCCCTCTCTTGTGCTATGTAACACAGACCTGCTCTCTCTTTACCTTCTGTCCTCATTGTCAGCTTCCTGAAGCTCTCACCAAAAGCAAAAGGTAGCACTCTGCTTCTTGAGCAGTTTGTAGAGCCATAAACCAAAATAAACCTCTTTTCTTTATAAATTATTCGGTCTTAGGTAGTCCTTTATAGCACTGCAAAACAGACTAATACAGTAGCTGTCTGGAGCTGAGGGACTAAGGCAGAAGCTGGGGTGGCTACTAGAGCATAAACTTCAGTGACTGGGAAAATCACTGCTGATGAAATTGTAGTACTTGGCAAGGGAGGAGTGAATATATAGCACGTTCTGCATAACTTCATGCCAGGTCTGCAGTTAAAGAAGTTAGAGCCTGGCCCAGTGGCTCACTCCTGTAATCCTAGTATTTTGGGAGGCTAAGGCACGAGGATTACTTGAGCCTAGGAGTTTGAGACCAGCCCAGGCAACATAATGAGACCTCATCTCTACCAAAAAATGTTTAAAAAATTAGCTGGGCATGGTGGCATACTCCTGTAGTTCCAGCTACTTGGGAGGCTGAGGTGAAAGGATCGCTTGAGCCCAGGAGATTGAGGCTGCAGTGAGCTGTGAGCTTGCCACTGCAGTAAGACCCTGATTCAAAAAAAAAAAAAAGGAATTAGATTATGATTATTGTCACCTGGGAACTTGTTAGACATGCAGTTTCTTGGGTCCCACCCCAGACCTAATGAATCAGAGTCTTTGTGGGAAGAGCCCAGTAGTCTTGTGTTTGAATAAGCTCTCCAGGGGATTCTGATGCGCGCTAAAATGTGAGAACTATTGTTCATCTGGGAAGTTTTGAAAGGCTTCCTGAAAAAAGAAAACTTCCAAACTCAGCCTTTAGAGATGGGAAATTTTTTAAAAAGTTAAATATCAGTTTGGGGAAGAAGGAGGAGGAAGGTTATAAGTGAGGCAACTTGGGATGAACAGAGGTGTGAAGCTAAGAAACACTGGTATGTTTGGGGAGATTTAAAAAGCAGGTTACTGTTGCTAGAATTAAAAAATTAAAGTCTCATTGAAGAATTAGGACTAAGGTGTGCAAAACAAGAGTGAGCCTCTGAAGTGTTTTTTTGTTTTTGTTTTTTTGAGTCTGTGTCTTTCTCTGTCGCCCAGACTGAGTTGAAGTGGCATAATCGCAGCATCTATATCCCAGATTTAGGTGATCCTTCTGCCTTAGCCTCCCAAGTAACTGGGACTCCCAAGTACAGGCACCATGCTTGGCTAATTTAAAAAAAATTTTTTTTGTGGAGAATATGCTGCCTAAGCTGGTCTTTTTTTTTTTTTTTGAGTTGGAGTCTCACTCTGTCGCCCAGGCTGGAGTGCAGTGACACACTCACGGCCACCCCAGTGTTGACCTGCTGGGCTCTAGTGATCCTTCCTCCTCAGCCTTCCAAATAGCTGGAACTATAGGCGCACACTACCACGCCCGGCTAATTTTTGATTTATTGTTGAGACAAGGTCTTACCAAGTTGCCTGGGCTGGTCTACTCGCCTCAGCCTCCCAAAGTGCTGGGATTACAGGCTGAGCCACCAAGCCAGGCCTAGGCTGGTCTTGAACTCCTGGACTCAAGCAGTTGTCTCCCCTTGGCCTCCCAAAGTGCTGGGTTCACATATGTGAACCCTGGCCAACCAGCTAATTTTTAAAATTTTTGTAGGGATGAGGTCTTGCTGTGTTGCCCAGGCTGGTCTTGAAATGAACTCCTGGGCTCAAACAGTCTTCCCACCTCAGCCTCCCAAACGTGCTGGGATTATAGGCATGAGCCAATGTGCTTGGCTGAAGTGGTTTTAACTAAGTAATAGCAGTGTCAGATTTACAGGAAAGTTAAGTGAAAGATGGATTGGAATGGAACAAAACTGGAGGTTAACAGGTCAGTTGAGAGGGCCAGTAGAGTCACCCAGGCAAGGGAGGGGAAGGCTTGATCTAGGCCTAGTGGTGATTGGGGTTGGAAAGATGGAGTCTGAGATACCACCAAGTATTGAGTGCTTGCTTTGTTTTGGGCACTGTACTGATAATTTCCATATGTGATATCATTTAATCTTCACAGAGCTTTTAAACAAAGCTTCAGTATATTTTAACAAAGTAGAGAAATGCTAAGAAGCCGAGTCACTCGTTATCTTAGCCATTTTCTGCTGCTATAACAGAATGCCCGAGACTGGGTAAACAATATAAATTTATTTGGCTCATGGTTCTGAAGACTAGGAGGTCCAAGAGCATGGCAGCAGCATCTAGTGAGGGCCTTTGTGCTGCCTTATCCCATGGTAGAAGGAGGAAGGACAAGAGAGCTCATGAGACAGAGATGATGAAAGCCACCCTTGATCCTTTTATCAGGAACCCACTCTGAATAACTAACCCACTCCTGGAGTAACAGTATTAATCCATTTATGAAGGCAGAGCCCTCATGACCTAATTATCTCTTAAGTCCCACCTCTTAAGACTATCACAATGACAGTTAAACTTCATCATGAGTTTTAGAGGGGGCAAATCATAGCACTTGTTTTGGGTCCAGTGAAGGGTTGGTAGCAGAGCCACGTGATAAAGCCCAGGTGTCTTTGGTCCCAGAGTCTTGAAAAGCCTATCAAAAGACCTTCTTAGGAGACCCTATCACAGGATGTGGTGACTGATCAGAATATGGGGCTAAGAGAGAATACAAAGCTGTGGGTAATTTCCAGATCTCTGCCTTGTTTAGCTTATGTCTTTTGTGTCTGGTTTTTGCCTCTTATTCTCCAATAAATTCTGTAGAGATATTTTATAGCTAAACATTCTGATTACAATAAAGAGCTCAAGATGGTTATAAGAAATTGCTAAAGGATCTCTTGAGAATACACACACAGTTTTAAAAAACAACTTTTTTGAGATATAATTCATACCACACAATTCAACCAGCTACAGTGTATAAGAGCTTTTCGTGTATTTACAGACATGTGCGAATATCAACCCAGTCAATTTTAGAACATTTTATCTGTCTCCCAACCCTGTCTCTTGGCTGTCACACCCTACCCCAATCTTTCCAGCCCTAAGTGGTTATTCACTTAGCATAATGTTTTCAAGATTCACCATATAGCATATATCAGTGCTCCATTTCTTTTTGTGGCTGAATCATTTCATCACATGGATATGCAAAATTTTACATACTTATTCATCAGTTTGGACACCTGTTGGCTAGTATGAATAATGCTATTGTAAGTATTTGTGTACCAACTTTTATGTAGCTGTGTTTTCGTTTTTCTTAGGTATGTACCTAGGAGTGAAATTGGTCTAGTAACTCTCTTTAATGGTTTGAGGAACTGTAAGACTGTTTCCTAAAGTGGCAGCTGTGCAATTTTATATTCCCACCAGCAGTTTAGATTTTTCCACATCCTTACCAACTTTTAAATATATGACTTTTTTATTATAGCCATCCTGGTGGTTGTAAATTTGTATGTTGTTGTGATTTTGGTTTGCATTTCCCTGGAGATTAATGATGTTGAGCATCTTTTCACCTTTATGGGTGATAGGTATGTCTTCTTTGGAGAAATGTCTAAATTCTTTGCCCTTTTAAAAAAAACTAGTGGGTTAGTATTTTTTTTTTAATTATCGTTGTAAGAGTTCTTTAGATATTCTGATTCCTTATCAGATAAATGGTTTTCAAATATTTTCTCTCATTCTGCGTTATGTTTACTTTCTTGATAGTGTCCAGTTTGTCTATTTTTTCTTTTGGTGTCATATTTAAGAATCCGTTGCCAAATCTGAGGTCATAAAGACTTAGCCCTATGGTTTCTATGACTTTTTAACTTTTAGCTGTTACTTAGGTCTTTGATGCGTTTTGAGTTAATTTTTATAAATGGTATGAGGTTAAGATTCTGACTTAATTCTTTTGCAAGTGGATATTTAGTCGTCCTAGTACAATCTGTTGGAAAGATAATTCTTTCTTCATTTCCTTGGCATCCTTGTTGAAAATCAGTAGACCGTAGACATATGCATTTATTTCTGGACTGTGCATTCTATTCAGTCGATTTATATGTTTATCATTATGCTAGTAACATACCAACTTGTTTATTATTGCTTTGTACCAAGTTCTGAAATCAGGATACACGAGTCCTTTGTTTTTCTGTGTTCTGTGATCTTTTTCAATTCCATATGAATTTTAGAGTAAGTGTGTCATGTTCTGCAAAGAAGCCACCTGGGATTCTGATAAGAATTGGATTGACTCTAGGTCAATTTGGGGAGTGTTGCCTTCTTAGCCATATTAAGTCTTCTTGATGACCTTGGCTGGGTTTTCATTTGTTTAGATCTTAATTGAATTTCTTTTAGCATTTTTTAGCTTTTGTATTTCTCTTGTCAAATTTATTCCTAAGTATTTTGTTGTTTCTGATGCCATTGTAAATGAAGTGGAAGATTAGGTTATTCATTTGAGATCTATCTTTCTCAATATAGATGTTTTTCAGTTAGAATTTTCCCTGTAAGCATTGCTTTTGCTACCTTCCATGAGTTTTTATTTCTTCTTTGACCCATTGGTTATTTAGGAATGTTTTGTTTAGTTTCTGCTTATTTCTGTATTTCCAAAATATATTTGCTTTTGACTGAATTTCATTCCATTATGATCAGAAAACTTAGTTTTTTTTATTTCTGTCCTTTTGAATTATTTGTTGAAGTTGGTTTTATAGTCTAGCATAAAGTTTTATTTCTTCTCACATAAAAATTTTACCTTATTCAGGTATATCTTGGAGAGTATTTCATATACACTTGAGAAGAATGTATATTTTACTGTGGTTAGATGGATTTTTCTGTAGATTTCTGTAAGGTCTAGTTGGTTTATAGTGTTGTTTGAGTCTTCTGTTTCCTTGTTAATCTTCAAACTAATTGTTTTATCCATTATTGGAAGTGGGCACAATGGCTCAAACCTGTAATCCCAGCACTTTGAGTGAGAGGCCAAGGTAGGAGGATTGCTTGAGTTCAGAAGTTTGAGACCAGCCTGGACAACGTTGCAAGACTTTGTCTCTACCAAAAAAAAAAAAATGGCTGAGCATGGTGGCGCGTGCCTGTAGTTCCAGTTAACTCAGGAGGCTGAGTTGGAATGATCACCAGAGTCCAAGAGATCAAGGCTGCGGTGAGCTGTGATCGTGCCACTGTACTTCAGCCTGGGCAACAGAGTGAGACACTGACTCAAAAATAAGTAAACAAATATTTAAAAAAAAGAAAGTGGATTGGGGTCTCCAACTGTGCTGAAGTATCTGAATTTTTTTCCCTTTTTTTCATGGATACTTATAGTAATATATATATGTATATGTGTTTATATAATATATGTGTCCTTTCACTTCTGCCCGTCCTTGCTTCATGCACTTTGGTACTTTCTTGTTAGGTCTGTATATAATTGTTATGCATCCTAATTGATTGACCCTTTTGTCATCATAAATATCTCTCTGTATCTTAAGTGACTTTCTTTGTTTTAAAGTCTGTTTTGTATGATAATAGTATAGCAGCAACTTCAGCTTTCCTGTGGTTGCTATTTGATATGTCTTTTTCCATCATTTTACTTTCAGTCTATGTGTAACTTTGACTATAAAGTGTGTTTCTCGTAGACATATAGGATTGTTTAGTCCAGTTTGACAGTCTCTACATTTTTTATTGAATTCTTTAATTTATTCACTTTTTTTCTTTTTCTTTTCTTTTCTTTTCTTTTCTTTCTTTCTTTTTTTTTTGAGTCGAAGTCTCACTCTGTCTCCCAGGCTAGAGTGCAGTGGCATGCTCACAGCCATTGAGCTGAAACCTGCTAGCCTGAGCGATCCTTCCACCTCAGCCTTTCAAGTAACTGGAACCACAGGCATGCACCACCACGCTTGACTAATGTTTTGTTATTTATTGTAAAGATGAGGTCACAACATGTTGCTCAGGCTGGTCTTGAACCCCTGAGCTCAGACAGTCCTCTCGCCTCTGCCTCCCAAAGTGCTGGGTTTGAGCCACCGTGCCCGGCCTTAATTTATTTAATGATATTATTTTTATTTTATTTTTGAGTTGGGATCTTTATTGACCAGGCTGAAATGCAGTAGCAAAATCACAACTCACCACAGTCTCAACTTTCTGGGCTCAGGCAGTCCTTTTGCCTCAGCCTTCTGAGTTGCTGGGGCTACAGGTGTGTGCCACCACACCCAACAGATTTTCTGGGTTTTTTTTGCTATGTTGCCTAGGTTGATCTTGGACTCCTGGACTCAGGTGATCTTCTCTAGCCTCCCAAATTGCTGAGATTACAGGTGTGAGTCCCCACACCCAACCTGTTTAATGATATTGCTGATATAGTTGGATTTATGTCTTCCGTTTTGTTTTGTTTTCTGTTTCATGTCTGTTTTTTTTTTTTGTTGTTATTCCTTTATTCTTCCTTTACTGCTTTTAAAAATTTGTTTGCTTTTTTACAGTAAGTAAATACTTTCTAATGTAGCATTTTAGTTGTTTTTATTTTTTATTTTTTTGGTATGGGGTTCACATGCATGTTCACTGCATAGACATAGTGTGTAGAGGTGGGGATTGGGTCTCAGATGTCCCATTCCACAGTTAGTGAACATTGTGCACCGTAGGTAGTTCCTGAACCCGAAACCACTCTTCCTCCTCTCCTTTTCTTGGTGTCTTCAGTGTCTGTTATTTCCATCTTTGTGACTGTTTAGCTCCCACATATGAATGAAAACATGAGGTATTTGCTTTTCTGTTTCTGAGTCAGTTTACTTAGGATGATCTCTAACTCCATCCATGTTTCTGCAAAGGACACGGTTTCATTCTTTTTATGGCTGCTTAATTATTTACATTATTTTCTTCACTATGTTTTTGTTGTTATTTAATTAGTGGTTCCTCAGGGTTTACCAAATATATTTTACTAGAATCAACTTCATAGTTTTTCTAACTGAATTCCAGTGTTACATAGAAATGCTATATACTTTATAACTTTCCTTCCTTCCCCCTTTTTGTGGTGTTATTGTTATATATATCACATCTATACATGTTACAAATTCAGTGACAAAATGTTATAATTGGCCTTGCACAGTGGTCTCTCAGGCCTGTAATGCCAGTGCTTTGGGAGGCCAAGGTAGGAGGAGGCCAAAGGTTTGAAACCAGCCTGGGCAACATAGGAAACCTTGTCTGTACCAAAAAAAAAAAAAATAATAATTAGTGGGGCATGGTGGCACACATCTACAGACCAAGCTACTCAGGAAGCTGAGGTTGCAGGATCACTTGAGCCCAGGAGTTCCAGGTTGCTGTGAGCTATGATTACACCAGACTGGATGACACTCCAGGCTGGATGACAAAGCAAGAACCTGTCTCTGAAAAAAAAAAATTTAAAAGATGGTATAATTATTGCCTTATTTAATTCTCTCTTTAAAAAGCTGAGGAAAGGAAGAGCAAATATTTATGTATAATTTTGTTATATAGCCTCGTCTTTTATTTCTGCTTCTCCTCATTTCTTCCTGTGGATTCAAGTTACCATCTGGAATCACTTAGTTCAGTATAGCTTTGTTTTCACCTGCTTTTTTTGTGCTGTTACTGACAAATATGTTAGATTTCTATATACTTTAGACTCAACAATACGTTACATACACATTGTTTTATTTTATTTTTTATGTTTGCCTATTTATTTTGTATTTTGTTTTATTTTTTATTTTAAAGATGGGTACAGTTCAGGAACAAATTGTTTTATATACTTTTTAAATTAGTTAAGAGAAGAAATGTGCATGTGTACTATGTTTTGTAGTTACATAATTTCTTTTACTGATATTCTTTGTTTTTTTATGTGGATTCATATTTCTGGGGTTATTTTTTTTCAGCCTACATACTTCCTTTAATATTTTTTGTAAGATGGGTTTGTTAGCAAAAATTCTCTGAATTTATCTGAGAATGTCATTTCACCTTCATTTTTGGACGTTAGCTTTAATGAGTATAGTATTTTTGGCTGATATCTGGCTTTTGTTTTGTTTTTTTCTTTGAGGACTTTGACTATCTTATCCATTGCATTTTGGTCCCCATTGTTTCTCATGAGAACTCAGCTATTGATTTTATTGGAATTCCTTTTTAAGTGAAGTATTATGTCTTGTCTTGCTGCTTTCAGGATTTTCTCCTTGTCTTTGACTTGTAGCATTTTTACTATAATATGTCTCTTTGTATTTAATCTACCTGAAGTTAATGAAGTTTCCTGTATGGGTAATGTTTTTTTTCATGAACTTGAGAAGTTTTCAGTCATTATTTCTTCAAATATATTCTCTATTCCTTTCTCTACCTCCTCTCTTTCTGGCACTTCAGTTATGCTTATGTTGATGTACTTAATGGGTACTTCTCATTTCTCTAAGACTCTCTTCAGTTTTCTTCTTTTTTTACACCCCTCTCTGTTCTTTGTTGATCTCTCTTAAAGTTTACTATTTCTTTTGCCTTGTCAGATAAACTGTAGTTTACCTTTAGTGAGTTTTTCATTTTAATTATTGTACTTTTGAACTGCAGAATTTTTTTTTGGCTCTTAAGTAACTTCTGTGAACTCTTTACTGATATTCTTTTTATTAATGTGACATTGTCATCATGCCTTTCTTTTCTTTTCTTTTCTTTTCTTTCTTTCTTTCTTTCTTTTTTTTTTTGAGTTGGAGTCTCACTCTATCGCCCAGGCTGCAGTGCAGTGACATGCTCACGGCCACCCCAGTGTTGACCTGCTGGGCTTAGGCAATCCTTTCACGTAGCTGGAACTATAGGTGCCCACTAATTTTTTGATTTATCATAGACATGAGGTCCCCAAGTTTCCCAGGCTGTTCTCGAACCCGTGGGCTCAGGCATTCCTCTCACCTCGGCCTCCCAAAGTGCTGGGATTACAGGCTTGAGCCATTGTGTCCGGCCGCCTTTCTTTACTACATTACTCATGGATTCCTTTAGTTTTCTGAACAAATGGGGGGGGGGGACGACCCCCCAAAACTCAGAATTTATTTATACAGAATTGTGTATTTATTTTTACATGTTTAAACTTCAGTCACCTTCAAAGTCCTGTCTGTTGGA
>NW_007252254.1:780140-824136 GCF_000164805.1 Carlito syrichta | reverse complement strand
AAAAAAAAAAAAAAAGTTATTGATCTCATCAATTTTGATGCCTTCTATTTAGTGTTTCTGCTTTTTTTAAAATACCTTTTTCACATTGGCAAAATGTTTCCCTTTGAGGACTTTTTTCATCCAGGGAAACAAAAATAAGTTACTCAGGGCAAGATCAGATTAATAGGGAGGATAGGGCATGGGGGGGGGGGTCATGCTCTTTTTGGCCAAAAACTGCAATACTCAGCATGGTGTGGATAGGTGCATTGTCATTGTGGAAGAACCAGTCACCTGTGTGGTACAATTTGGGATGTTTCTTCTGCAAATTGTGATGCAATCTTCTCAAAGCTTCCAGATAAAAACTTTGGTTGACCATTTGATCCAGAGGAATGAATTCCAAGTGTACCACAAGGGGCCCGCCCTCCAAAGATAATTCCAGGTTTTTTTTCAGTCCCCTCTCATATTTATAAGACTTATAAGTCTGTTAAAACTGACATCAGGTCACTCTCAGAGTTAGTTTCTGTTGCCTGCTTTTTTCCCAGTGTATGGGTTGGTCATACTTTCCTGTTCCTTGCAGGTCTCGTGCTTTTTTTTTTTTTTTTTTTACTGGAAATTGAACTTTTTTGATAATACATTATGGCAACTCTGGGTATGGTCTACACTCCTCCCTCTGGCTTCTTTTTGTTATCTGTTTGTTTTGTGACTGTGTTGATTATTTTAGTGAAGTTCAGCATTCCTCTTTTCCTCCCCATAATGTGAAACCTCTGCTGTTGCTCCTCTGGGGTGCAGCATTGGATGTGTCCAGTTACTCTGGGGCGACAGTAATTTTGTTCTCTCTTTGAGTGCCTTTTTCCTCACTCAGCTGGTAAGCTCTATTAGTTGCTAGCTTACTGCTCTGATGTTCTTATAAGTGCTTTGGGGCAAGACCACTACAGACTGACCCAGTCAAGTTTAGGCTTCTTTGAAGAAATAATTTCTGTCATCTATTTATGAGATTTGTTCTAACCCTAGGAGGACTTCTTCCACTTAGCTCTTTTCTTAGATGAGGTTGTGGCCTACAGTCTAGCCTGTATCTCTACTGGTGTCTTCCCAATTGCCTTTCACCCCATCTTCCACTATTTTTGAAAGCATAGTTAGACTTGAACTCTTCCTCTTTCTCTATCTTTTGCAAATCAAGTCAGTTCCTTTGAGAAGAGATATGGAGCTCTCCATTTTCTTTTTTTTTTTTTTTTTTGAGTTAGAGTCTCACTCTGTCGCCCAGACTGGAGTGCAGTGGCCGGGAGCGGCCTCGACCTGCTGGGCTCCGGCGATCCTTTCGCCTCAGCCTTCCAAGTAGCTGGAATTACAGGCATGTGCTACCACGCCCGGCTGATCTTTTGATTTATTGTAGAGATGAGGTCTCGCCGCCCACTCGGGTCTCAAACCTGCAGGCTCAGGCAATCCACTCACCTGAGCCTCCCAAAGGTGCGATATTACAGGCTGAGCCACTGAGCCCGGCTGGAGCTCTCCATCTTCTACCTGTTTCCTCCACCTCTACCCTCAACTGAGTCAACTCTGAAGATGGGAGCAGTGGCTTGCTTTTTTCTGACACTCTTGCTCAAGGGTGGGCAGAAGGATAGCTTCAGGTCTTCTTGGCTTGCCTTTCCTGGTGCCTTACAAGCCTCATCAAGGGTGATCAGGGCCCCAGTGTTCTGAGTGGTCCTATACTCCACCCAGAGTTTTCAACTTAAGAGTGGGACTGGGCACAAGAAGGGGGCTCCAGTCTCTCGGCTGCACATGTCTGAAACTTAGCCTTTGCAACAGGTAGCTGGTGCCAGGATGAGAAACACTGATGTTCTTTTTCTAAAAAGAAAGTGACTGAGGGGCGAGGGAACCCTTTGTCTTGAGTGCACCAGTCTGGAATAGAGTTTCTGTCTCACTGAGCTGGGAATAGGGAAGAGAGAGTGAGTCTTGGTTTCATTATACCGACTCTTGTAGTTCTTACTGAGTTTTAGCAGATTTTCTGGAATAAATGTTTCTTCATTTGCAATATACCCTTCGGAGCATTTCCAGTGACTTTAAATGGTTGCTTTAAAAATAATTTTCACCAGTTTTTCTGGGGAGCAGTTCCACAAAGCACCTCATGCTGTTAATACTGACAGTGGGACACAGTTATTTTTTAAAGCATAAACAGTGTTGAAAAGTGAGATAGCAATGTCAGGAGAGAAAAATAAGAGTACGTTTTTTAAAAAATCAGTGAAGGATATTAGACATTCGGGGGTCACAAGATGTGCCAAATTCCCTACTGTTTGCTTCTGATTTGGCAGAGGGTTGTTCTGAGAAGCATGAGACATACTGTAGTTCCTTGAGTGGTCAGTATAGGGAAATGGTTGGACTGGAGAGTGTCAGGAGGCAATACTGAAGGAGCTCCAGGATATTACTATTATTCCTATGTACCACAGATAAGACTTAAGAAAAATAATAGCTATCTGCAGATCTGGCTGTTTTGTGAAGAAGTCTTAGGTTTAGTCTGCAATTACCCCATAGAGGAGACCCGTGAAATATGGAGTATATATTTTGTGTGTATATATACCTAGAGAGAATGTGTATGTGTATGTGCATGCATATATATACATACATGCATATATATATACATATATATATACATACACACACATATATATGTGTGTATATCTATATGGAGTGAATGTGAATGTATTTTGGCACAGCAATGAGAAGAATCTCCAAGGTGCCCATGAGGATAATTGGCCATTTCCCAGCGCTAGTTGAGGTTCTGCTGAAGAGGGACGGGATTATTTCCTGGTTACAATGAGATACGCATCCACTGAGATTTTAGACAATAGTAGTGGTTATGGCTGCATCGGAATTACAAAAAATACACAGATTCTCTGGTCTTACCTTTGGATCTTCCAGTTACGATCAAGCCCAGGGCATCTACATTTTTACAGGTCCCTTTAGGTTATGCTGCCAGGTTTGAGATCTGCTGCCTTATTGATCTTGACAGTGCCTCCCAAATGAGTCATTTTCTATGAAGAGTTAGCCTTTGCTGGACTTTGCCTACCTAGCCCCCCACTTTTCTCTGTTAGCATTGCTCTGCACCCCTCCCCCGCCCCAGGACAGGTGCATTTTGCAAGAAATGCCCTACTGCCTATCATATTGGCCAGAATATTTTAAGGGTCAGTTATGTTCAGTAGTGTTGCAAGCATTTATTTGTAGAGTTGTTTGGCAATATCAGCAACAATTTAAACTGTTATACCTTTTATCCTGTCAGTTTCACTCCTAGAGATTTCTGCTTAAGATCCATTCTTTTTAGGAACTGTTTGACATTTTGTTTGTTTTCAATCTATGTTCATGTATTATTTTTATTAAACATTTTACAAAGGTCTGGTTAGGGTTTTTTTTTTTTGTTTAAGAGTTATAAGATGCCTTAAAATTAAAATGTATCTTTTTCTGGCCAAGAAGAGCAAGGAATTCTCTTAGAATAACCAGGCTTTGAGAACATTAAAGTATTCAGGATCCAGATATTTATACTCTGTTTTAGTCAATAATTGTAAGAAATGGGAAAAATCGAATTTTTTATTCAAAATAGCTTAGTGCTTATGACTGAAAACTACAGCCTGGTTAACAGTGACTACCTTTCATAAAAGACTAATTGAGTACTGTGCTAGCATACCTCATTAGCTGCCTCTCTCTGCTTTCCCTTCAGAAATCTTGTCTTTAATCCTTTCACTGGACAATAACATACCATGTTCTTTGTTGCTTTCTTGGATTAAAAATCTTCAGACCAAATTAGTGATTTTTAAAATTTACTCCTTTTTCGTTAAGACTATTTATTGCTGTGTATGTCAGTACAAGATATAACAAACTTGCTGTCCCTGCATGGTAGAACAAATAAGTGTATATGTGTATTTTAAATTATTTAAAAATAAACTTAGGTTTGCAACAATGACAAAATCTTAAGCAAAAAGAAGCAAACTGAGAGAATAGTGTATTAAAGGAATGAAGTTTTAATTGAATGCTGTAAGTGGAGTTGAGGGAAATGTGGATATTCTGACTTTTCATAATGTATTATTGCTTCTTTGTTTCTGGTTCACAGTTCCTAATAAACTCTCCTGTCTTCCCTTTTTATTAGCTTCCCTCTTCTTCAACGTGGGGCCAGCAATCGAATACAACAGCATGTCAATCACAGGCCACTCTGTCGTTGGCTGAAATCCAAAAACTAGAGGAAGAACGAGAACGACAGCTTCGAGAAGAGGTAAATTTTTAAAAGTGGTCTAGTCAAGCAGTGTTTCAGGATATCTAATGTGCATTTTGAGTTAGTGGTTCTGACTGTGGATTATGGGTTCTGATGAATTATTGTCAGAATTGCTGTGTGTTGTCTGAATTGGAAGTTCATTGTTAAACTCTTTAGCACATCATTCAGTCACCTTAGAAAATATGAAGAGTCTAACAGGAATAACATTAAGATTGGGTAACACAAATATTCCGTTTCCCTAAACATTTTACTGTAGCTCTCGAGAAAAGCACATAAATAAAAGTACACATGGTATTTAATATGGTGGGTGAGTTTTGCACAAGTTTATTGTTTGTTTGTAAATTTGATGTTTAGAATGTAGATTATAGCTTTCTCTAAAGGGCATTGGGTTCCTCGACTAGCTAAAAAAAACTTATGGTATGATGGAAATAAAGTACTTTTGCTTTTGAATTCATTGTTAGGGTAGAAAGCATACAAAAGAATGGGGAAGAATAGGGGGAGGAAAAGGAATAAGCCAGCTTTTGACAGAAAAAAGAAAAAGGATAATTTGTAGTTGGTTCAGCATGCCATTAGGTGCCTCATTCATTCATTGAAAACATTTACTGAGTACTACTCAGTTATAGTCTGGGGATATTGCTGAGTTTAAGATAAAATTCTCTGCATTCATGAAGCGTGCTTTCTAGTTGAGGAGAGATAGACAATAAAAATTAACTAAAGCACATGGTGTATTAAAGGGTGGTAAGTACCAGAGAGAAAAAGAACATGGGAATGGGACTAGGGGGATTGTTGGGAGTCAGGGATGGTGATGTTATAATGAATTGTCCAACTTTAGATAGTGTGGTTCAGGAAGGTCTTACTGAATAGGTGACACAGTATAGCAGAGTCTTGAAGAACATGCTTTATGTGGATATGATTTGAGGCAAAGAGGTCAGTCCATCTGTTGGAACCATAAGTTGTCATTTTTGGATTTGGGTCTTGTGGTTTACTGAAATAAGAGGGCCTTGGATATGCGAAGTAAAGTGGGAGTTGTTGGTACATATTTGCCGTGTAGTGTGCTTGAAGTCATCCAGTAGGTGAAAATGTTTCTTTGCCTTGAAAATTACCTTTTTTTCCCAACTTCATTTAAAGAAAAAGGATTGAACTTTCTCTGGAAGCATCTTTCTCTGAAAGGTTATCAACAAATGGATGCAGTACAGAGTATATCTCTTCCTTCAGGACTAGAAATTGTTGAAATAATTTTGGTTTCTGCCGAATGAAAAAATAGTGATAATGACTAGGAATCACAGGTTTTCTGCTCTCCACCTCTGCCTCCCACAAGCCCCTTTGTTCATTTTTTTGTCTACTAGAAGTTAATAATTATTTCATTTGTATTTGCATTTGATTAATTTTTTTTTTGAACCTTTAACTCTTCTCATTTTCTTCAAAATGCTTAAAAACGCCATTTAATACATATTTCTCATATAAGGAAACTCAAGATAATTTTATTTCATTTTTACTCTTGGAGGTGTCCTTTCTGGGACCCTCTAACCTGCTCCAATTTGGACACTTGGCTTGCTTCACAGCTGTTGTTCTTTTTTTCTTGAATTTCTGTCATTTGCATGTTTTCATCTGGATTGATCTTGATTTTTTTCATGTTTTGTCTTGTGTTCTCTGTCTCTGTCTTTTTGTTTTTTTGATGAGGCAATTTCTCAGTTTGCTCTTTCCGTTCTTCTATTAAGCATTTAACATATACTATCTTATATTAAATTTCTCTGAGTTCTTTTGTTTTTTAGTGTTTTTTTTAAAATAACCCTTTTTGTTTCGTTGAATGTACCATCTTGCCTCTCTAAGGATATTGTTTACTGATCACTTTGCAAAAGGCCAGCTCCTGGTTTTCCTTGTCTTGTTTTCATTTACACTTTATTTTGTTTATTTATTTACTTTGGTGTTTGGCTTATATCAAATGTTTGGTAAAATTGAGCCTTGTGTTTTTTTGTTTGTTTGTTTCCTCTTTTAATTTTTATTTTAAAATTGTGGGGTACAATTCAGGGCTAGGTGTACTTGCATGTATTCACCATGCAAGTACCCTTATTGATGAGGTATGCCGCTCCTTCCCCAGGCAGATATCGACACTATCAATCCCACCTCCCCACCCGCCCACTCCCCCACAGTTTCCCGCCACCTTCAATCCTTTTCTTATAGTAATATGGTAGTTGTTCAAGGTCCACTTATGAGTGAGAACATTTGATACTCAGCTCTTTGTTTTTGTGAGATATCACTCAGTATTATACACTCTGATTCCATCCAGATTGCTGCATAGTTCATGATTTTGTTCTTCTTTATGTCTGCATAATATTCCATTGCGTATATGTACCATATTTTTTTATCCATTTCTCTTTTGATGGGCAGCCAGTTGTTTCCATGTTCTTGCTATTGTGAACAATGAACATACATGTGCAGTTATCTTTTTCATAGAGTGACCTGAGTTCTTCTGGGTGTATTCCCAGTAGGGGAATTGCGGGGTCATATGGAAGGTCCATTTTTAGGGATTGCCATACTGATTTCCACAGAGGCTGCAAGATTGACCACATCATTGACCGTAAATCAAACACAAACAAATTTCATAAGATTAAAATTTTGTCATGCACCTTCTTAGAGCACAGTGGAATAAAAATAAATATCAACACCAACAAAGTTCCCCCAAAACCCACAAAGACATGCACACTAAACAGTATGATGCCTGGGTCAGCAATGAAATCAAAACAGAGATTAAAAGTTACCTTGAAACAAATGAAAATGAGGAAACATCTAACCAAAATCTCTGGGATGCCATGAAAGCAGTAGTAAGAGGGAAATTCATATCTTTACAAATACACGTGAAGAAAATGGAAATATCACAAGTTAACAGCCTAACAAGTCACTTAGGGAAACTGGAAATGCAAGACCACCAAAACCCTAACTTCAGCAGAAGTATCCAAATCACCAATATAAAAGCCCAAATCCAGGACATAGAAGACAAAAAGATACTACAAAAAATCAACGAAACAAAAACTGAGACCCTAAATAGACAAATAACAATCAAGGAAATTGATTATGTCAGAAGAAAACTACCTACAAAAAAAAGTCCTGGACCAGATGGCTTTCCAGCAGAATTCTACAAAGCATACAACAAGGAAATGATACCAATCCTCTTGAAAGTATTCCAGGCAATTGAGAAAGATGGAACTCTCCCCAAATCATTTTATGAAGGGTATCATTACATTGATACCCAAACCAGGTAAAGACCCAACAAAGAAAGAGAACTACAGGCCAATATCTTTGATGAACATAGATAAAATTCTTAACAAGATCCTAGCAAACCGGATTCAACATCACATCTCAAAATCATTCATCATAACCAAGTAGGCTTCATCCCCGGGATGCAAGGCTGGTTCAACATTCGTAAGACCATGAATGTAGTTAAATACATCAACAGATGTAAAAACAAAACTCCCATGATTATATCATTAGATGCAGAAAAAGCTTTTGATAAAATCCAGCACCCCTTCTTGAACATCTAGGCATAGGTGGAACATACCTCAAAATAGTAAAAGCCATCTACAAGAAACCCACAGCCAGCATACTCCTAAACAGACAAAAATTGTAACCATTTCCCCTGAAAACTGGAACAAGACAAGGATGCCCACTTTTACCCCTCCTGTTCAACATAGTTTTGAAAGTCCTAGCTAGAGCATTCAGAGAAGAGAAGGCCATCAGGGGTATCCAAATAGGAAAAGAGGAATCAAGCTATCTCTCTTTGCAGATGACATGATTGTATACTTTGAAAACCCAAGAGAATCTGCCAAAAACTTCCTTGCACTGATAAAGGACTTTGGCAAAGTCTCAGGGTATAAAATAAATGTACAAAAGACAATCACATTTCTATACACCAATAATAAACAAACAGAAACCCAAATAAAAAGCACAATTCCATACCTTGGCATCTTCCTAACCAGAGACGTAAAAGACCTTTACAATGAAAACTACAAAACACTGCTTAAAGAAATCAAAGATGATGCAAATAAGTGGAAAAATTTTCCATGCTCATGGATTGGAAGAATCAACATTGTTAAGATGTCCATTTTACCTAAGGCAATCTACAGATTTAATGCAATACCCATCAAATTGCCAGCAACATTCTTCTCAAACCTAGAAAAAACAATACAGGAATTCATATGAAGCCTTGTGTTCATATTTGCAAATGAGGCACTGAAAAGCTGAGGTTCTGTTATGTATGCCATCTTGGTGGCTTTCCCTGTAATACTTTCTGGCTGGGCTGTTCTGTTGGGGACACCTCTCCCCATTTGATGGGACCTATAGGTGTGTTTTTTTGTGTAGGTTAGCTTCCCTATAAAATAATATGACAATATGGTTTGATCTCTCCTACAGGAAACTTTCGGTTTTCTGCTGTGGTAAGGGAAAGACAATTGCCCAACTGTATAGGGTGGGGGAAGTAGTGCCTCTTTTTACAGATTTTTATCCATTCTTCTGTTAGAGAGACTCATCATCTCTAACTCCTGAGCTTTTTGTATGAATCTGCCTTATCTGAGCTTTCTTTACTTAGGTTTTCATTTATTGGATCTATTATGTTGGTTATCATTATTATCTGCTTTCCAGCTTTTAAAGTCTATTTTGTTCTCTTTGTCCTTTGGGTTTATACTTTTAAAAATATATACATTTACGCTTACATTTTGGTGCTTTAGGAAGTAAACGTGTGTCATTTCCACTGAAAGGCCTACTTAATTTTTAAGGGGTAATTCTACAGTTAATCTTTTTATTCTCCTCTTAATACTTGTAGCAATTTACATTTTTATTTGCAGCAAAAAATTAATCCTATGTAGTTGCTATGTGTTTACAGTCCATTTAGTATACTGGACATTTGTAACTATTATCTAAAAACAGGACTCCTGAGCTAGCTTGTATTTTTATGAAACAGCAAAGGCGCCAGCAGAGGGAATTGATGAAAGCTCTTCAGCAGCAGCAGCAACAGCAACAGCAAAAACTCTCAGGTTGGGGGAATGTCAGCAAACCTGCAGGTACCACAAAATCTCTTCTGGAGATCCAGCAAGAGGAGGCCAGGCAGATGCAAAAGCAGCAACAGCAACAGCAGCAGCAACAGCACCAGCAACCAAACAGAGCCCGTAATAATACGGTGTGTTCATTTTCCTAAGCTGTTGTTGAATGGGCTAGTGTCATGTTCTCTTTTCTAACTATTGTGAACTATCTTTTTAATATTATTAACTATAATCATTTTTCTTTTTTTCTTTAACAGCATTCCAACCTGCACACCAGCATTGGGAATTCTGTTTGGGGCTCTATAAATACTGGTCCTCCTAACCAGTGGGCGTCTGACCTAGTCAGTAGTATTTGGAGTAATGCTGACACTAAAAACTCCAATATGGGATTCTGGGATGATGCAGTGAAAGAGGTGGGACCTAGGAATCCAACAAATAAAAATAAAAACAACACAAGTCTCAGGTACGGCTTACAGTGATTACACCTATGCACCTCAGTTGGTTGGGAGGTAGAGGTGGGGTAAGTGGGATGTTGGGTGGGCAAGGAAAGGTAGCTATTTAGTTTTGGCTTATTGTTTTTATCTGTGTGCAAGCATATGTGGTCATAATTACAGTGATTGCTTTCTTTCCCATAAAAACACATTTGTATTATTTCTAGGGGCTCCTTCTGCTGAACACTTTAATTCATTGCCTATTGCATGGTGATCACTTAATAAATATTAGGAATAGTGTAATGTTTTTGTTGTTGAACATTTCTCCAAGATATTCTATAGCTATCTTAGCATTTTTCCAAAATTTGTATTTTTTAAGTTATGAGTATTAAACTATATATATTATAGTGAGTATTAAAAAATCTCTGTAATGACCTTAATTATATTATAAGAAGTATTAAAAATGTCTCTGTAATGACCTTAAACCTACTTATTTTTATGGTAAGTTAGTTACATTTTGTCTTCATCTTTCTTTCCTCAGTATACAGTGTTGTTGAACGAACATGGGTTTTAGTGTTAAACATATGAACTCAAATCCCAGCACTACCACTTATTAGCTGTGTGACCTTGGGCAAGAGGGAGCCTCTTTGGGCCTCGGTTCCCTCATTGGTAAAATGAAGATAATAATAACAACTTCATGGGTGTAGTTGTAAAGATTAAATGAATACATGTGAAGTAGTAAAGTGCCTGGCACATAGTAATAACTACTTAATAAATGGTAGTGTTGTCAGATTGTTTCTTCTTGATTGAGGGCCTCATATATTATGACTAGGATAATAAATATCTGTGAGTTTACTGAGCATCTTTGCCAGGCACTGTGCTCTAGGCGTTTTTGTACAATATCTTTATTACTTGTGATAACCCAAAGAAGTGTTAGTACCATTTTACAGATGAGGAAACTGAGGCTTAGTAAAATTAAACAACTTAAGGATACATAGAAAGAATTTCATCATTTTTTTCTAAATAGAAGCCTTATATTCACAAACTAGGTTATATTAGCTGAGACTAGATTTTAAGGGGGGAGGTATCCAATCCAAATATTTTAATTTTTTTCTTTTTTGAAGCCAAGCATTGGATTACTGGACATTCACCCAGTGTTGCCAGGACATTATCTATTTACGGTGTTGTAGTATAATCATATAGTAACAGTTTCTGGGACTATAATATCGCCCTATTGTTTTGCTTTAGTAAATCTGTAGGTGTGTCTAACCGGCAGAATAAGAAAGTAGAAGAAGAAGAAAAGTTGCTGAAGCTCTTTCAGGGAGTAAATAAAGCCCAAGATGGATTTACCCAGTGGTGTGAACAGATGCTTCATGCCCTTAATACGGCAAATAACTTGGATGGTAAGAATTGGGAAAACCCAGCATGTGAAATGACAGAGCAGGACCCACAAAGAGGTTGGCAAACTGGAATGATGGGCCAAAACTCAGGAGATGAAATCTAAGAAGGTCAAATCTTGCACCTGCCATAAGAACTTGACTCTTTAGTAGTAGTATTTGTGAGAATACTTCTGTAACACTAAGCTCAAATAGGTTATTGGTGGTTGCCAAAAAAAGTAAATGTTTATCTCAGCTTGCCTTGATATATATGACAGAGGAGGTCATAGTTCTGTTCTGCTCATTTTATGGGGGGACATTGCCAGCTGTATCAAGTTCAAAAGAAAGTTACTATCTTTTTAGGGGCAAAGGTCAACATGGGGAGGAGATGACTGAGGTGATGTGACATCATTCTCTTCCTATTTTGGTGGGAGGGAGTGGGAATTGTGATAGAGCAAGTAGACTTATTTTGCGTAGGATAAAACTAGGACCAATGTGTGAAAGTGATATAGTTTCAGTGCATTTTGAAAAAAGACTGGCTCATAGTTAGCTGTTTACAAAGATAACTATCTCCTAAATGTTAAGCACAGACTGGTTACTATGTTATAGAAAGGATTCCCATAACTGATAGAGTAAGTTCAACTTGTTTACCTCTGATATCTTGTCTAAAGCCAAGAGTCTGTTATTTAAAAACAGAGCAGTAAAGGAATTGAAGGATCTGTTTGCAGCATCTTAACAATATCTAATGATCTAAAAGTCTATAGAGGCAATAATTATAAATAATAGTAATGGCTACCATCCATTAAGATACCTACCATGTGCTAGGCACTCTCTTGGGTAACGTATGTTATCCCAGTTTTTAAATTCTTGTAGTAATTTTAAAAGATACCATTACAAGGTAGGTGATATTATCCCCATTTTATAAATTAGGAAACAGAGGCTCAGAATGGTTTAGTAACTCATCAAGGTCACACAGCCACCAAATTTAGAGTCTGGTTTTAAACCCATGTCTAACTCGGTGTGCTTTTTCTCCGATGTCACACTGCTTGCATTTTCCGTTTGATGTCTTTCTAAATATACAATATCTCAGTGGATTGAAAATTCCAGGAAGACTTTTATTTATATCTTTCATACTTGTTGTGGTGCTTGGCGCACGTCATAACACTAAGTAAACATTGATTGAATTTAAGGAAAGAAAGAATGAATTCCCCCAAGTTACTTCAGTCTTAGGCAAGGAACTGTTTCAAACAATATACTATTTAGTTTCTGCCAACATAACATTTAGTGAAATTGAACACGTGATATATCTTTGTTTGACTCTATGCTATTTCAGATACTTTTGGGCATTGTGATGATGGTGTTTTTTTCACTTCTGTGTGATAGATTAAAAAATATTTAACACTGTTACATACCTTTCCAATTTCTGTCGTTAATGTCTATATTAGGTGTGACAGTATATTAAAAAACTGAAACTGATTTTTTGTACGTGGTCTTTTATTATTTCTTCATTATTTCTTATGTCTTCTCTCCCATCTTGCAGTTCCCACGTTTGTTTCTTTCTTGAAAGAAGTAGAATCTCCTTATGAGGTCCATGATTATATCAGAGCCTATTTAGGAGATACTTCTGAGGCCAAGGAGTTTGCTAAGCAATTCCTTGAGCGCCGTGCCAAACAGAAAGCCACCCAGCAGCGTCAGCAGCAGCAGCAGCAGCAGCAGCAGCAGCAGCAGCAGCAGCAGCAGCACAACAGCAGGTATAAAGTAGCGTTGTATGTGCAGTACCTCTGTGGTATTAATGTCTTTAAATATTGAATAACCAGGGAAATGATAATTAAAACAAAGATACCATTTTTGTAAATTCAATGACCAAAGCTTTTTAAAATGTATAGACTTCATATTTCAAATTATATGTCCAGAGACTTTTGTGAATTTCCAAAATGGCAGATATAACCATTCAGTCTTTACTAGATATGCCAGTCCCATTTTTCTTGATTCATATATGTATCTTAGTGAGATTACAAATTCCAACACATCAGAAACTTGTAAATTTGGTTTTGAAAAGTTAAAACTCGCAAATGGTAAATCCTCTAGTGTCCAGTGTACTCAGTACTGACAGTACTACAGAATGCTAGGTATTTCCTGTGTTGTTGATGGGGATATTAAAGGTATAGTAATGATTCTCATTATTCATCAAGTCCCCATGAACACTGAATTAGCAAATACGGAACCACTGATCCTAGGGGAATATACAGGGCCAGGTTCCCATGAGGCCCTGGTCACAATATTTTCAATTTTTTAATATATAACCTTATAAAAATGGTATTTATTTGTTTAAAGACATCTTATTTTAATGTGTTGATTGTTTAACATTGAACTCCCAGCCTGAATATGTATATAATTCAGCCTGAATAAAGCTTATCCAGCACATATTTTCTCCCTAAGGCATGTCATAGCCTTCTTGTGCTTAGGAACGTCAGACAACTCTTAAGCACCACACTCGGGAATTACTTTAAACAGTGAAATTACTAGTAAAAAACACAAAAAATTTGGAAAATAAGGCACTAAATAAACCACGAAAAGGACACCTGTTTGCAGTTTTGAGAACTGTAACAAGAAGGCATTGTTTACTTATTCTACCTCAATTAGGAATGTGTATCTTGAGCGGCTCAGTTGTTTTGCTGTTCTGTACACGTGCATGTGCAGAATGACCATTAAAGCACTCAAGTTTTGATTTGGGGTTTACAAATAAATTTTAGCAAGTAGGTGAATTCACAAAAATGGAATCTGTAGGCATTGATGATTGTGCATATTTTCTGAAAGATAAGTTGTCAGGGCTCATGGAGAGACTTAAAAATACTCATATCCTTGAATCCTATAATTTTTATTCTAGAGATTTCAGTATTTGTTATAGTCACTTCTGGGGTGTGGAAGATACAGTGAAGTAAGTACAGGGCATTTAAAACCCAGCCAAGTAGGTGGGCTAATAGGGATAAATTGAAGGAAAGTGAAAGATGTAAACACCAGAACACCACTAGGAAAAATAAGGAATTAAAGGAGAAGGCATTGTTATAGCAATACAGAAGGCTCTTTTCATTTGTGAAATGGCTCTCCTCTGTGGAATAAAACAGGAAGATGGAAGCCCAGCAAATATGTGCACACATGGGTGCATCCATACACACACACTCACTCACACCAGGGTTGTCCTTCCACAGTGTTTTTTTTCCCACTTCTCCCCCACTACCATTACCTGTGCTTTCTGGCTTATTGAAATGGGTCCCAGTTTAAAATGAAGTGCTCTGATAAGAACAACAAGTATGAAGGGCTGGCAGAATATTTCATAGTCTAACCAGTTGGTAGAAAATGTATAGACAGTATTTTGGGGGCAGATCCTTTCTGGGATTGCTGATAGGAATAACATATACAACTTTATCCTTCTTGGTAATATGCTGCCAGCTGGTCTGCAACTTGTTCTTTCTGTCCTGGGGTCCAGAGAACAAAGAAACCTGCTTTAGATAGGTAGGGGGTGTACATTTTCAGAGTGCAGAGTTTGTGATTGTTTGTTATATATTTCATTTCCTAGTGGATGGTACAGACTTCATATATACTAGAGAAGTTCTGACAGCTATGCTGTCACAGTAGGGTAGAAACCTGGAGTTTCCAGGAAAGACTTTGTGGAATGTCTGAATTTTTTTTTTTTGAGTTGGAGTCTCACTCTTGTCACCCCGACTGGAGTGCAGTGGCACGCTCCCAGTCACCACAGCCTTGACCTGATGGGCTCCGGCGATCCTTCCGCCTCAGCCTTCCAAGTAGCCGCCAGAGCCTTCCAAGTAGCTGGAACTACAGGTGCGTGCCACCATGCCTGGTTAATTTTTGATTTATTGTAGAGATGAGGTCTCGCCAAGTTTGCCCTGGCAGTTCTCGAACCCGTGGGCTCAGGCAATCCATTCACCTTGGCCTCCCAAAGCACTGGAATTAGAAGCTGAACCACCAAGCCTGGCCGAATGTCTGAATTTAAATGAAAGAAAATGGTGGCTCGGTGGCCTGCACTTGGTTTTAATATCATCAGAACCTGTGATAGGCTTTTGTTTGTAAAGTCAATCATTTTCTCAGGGTGGGTCAAAACTGCATCCATGTGTAATCTCGGTTATGCTGTCTTGTTTCACAGGACTCTGTGTGGGGACTGAACCACAGTACACTCCATTCAGTATTTCAGACCAATCAAAGCAACAACCAACAATCCAATTTTGAGACTGTGCAAAGTGGCAAGAAGAAGAAAAAGCAGAAGATGGTCCGAGCAGATCCCAGTTTGTTAGGTGAGCCCAGGCCTAACATCTCAACTGAGTGTTGGAGGAGTGCAGATGATAGCAGTTACACTCTGTGAGTCTCTGTGGTACATTGTTTTTCAAGAAGGAAATATTTCTTATATCAAATTGATTTTTTTGACTGGGTCAAAATAAATAGCCGATATTTGCTAGGCGTGCAGGAGCTCTGCTTCATGTGCTACTGGCGGTAAGAAAAGTAATAACAACTTACATTATAGGGTGCTTTAAACGTTAAAGCATTATTTAATATTTAATATGGATTTCCCTGGAGAGCCTTCAGTGATTTACTTGGAAAATAATGCTAATGAAAAATATAGAAGTAGTTTAAAAACTTAAATACTGATTTGCATTGGAAGCAGACCATACATCTAATCAGATGTTCAAATAAGAGAGTCAGTATATGTTGATAATCATTCTGTGTGTGTTACCCATGGCTATTTTTGTCTAGCATTAAGGACCATACAAGACAGCTTCCTGGAAAAGGCGACATCTGAATTTGGTCTTTAAAAGATTGGCAGGAAGGATGGGTGATATTGTTTCAGGAACATTGTGGGCTGCCCATGTTGCTTAAATTGGCCTAACAACCTCATAGACAGTGATGAAACTAAAATTATTTTCTATTTGTAAATGTAAAATTAGCTGTCAAAAAATCATACTGTCTATAGTAGAATGAGTATATTGGCAAAGATGACAGTTTGGGATGTTAGCCCTGTCAGGAGGGTAGGCCAGTTAGGAGGCTGTAGTATATAGTCCAGGTGAAAGATGCTAGTGGCTTGAAGATGGAGAGGAGTTAGCTAGGTTTCAGAAATTCAGGTGGTAGCATCAGCTGGGCAGTTGTAGTGGAAAGGTCTTGGACTTGGGAAGTAGGATGAACAGTGTTGCCATTTTCTGGGAAATGATGAGCATGGGAAAATGGAGCAGGCTGAGGGAGAGGATGATGGTGCTTGAGTGTTGGGTAGGTTGAGTTTAAAATGCCTGTGGGACATCATGAAGAATCAAAGAGCCCACACAGCAAGAGGCAGTTGTAACCCTGCTCTGTTCTCTGGGTAAGATCCTCACTCTCCTTCAGAGGTTTCCTGCCCTGGGGGAGACAGCATGACAGTAACAAAAACCTGACTTTGAGGACTGCCCTTTGGAATGGGTACCTGAAAGCTGGGTTTGGGAACTTAGAGACCTGGTGAAATTGTTTTCCTCTCCTTGTCTCGAAAGCTAATGTTCAGGATAGATAGAACAATCTGAAATTGTTTGCAATTTGGACAGAAGTAGGTGAACAGATTTAAACATAGTTCTTGAGTTCTAACTGGTTTCTATCTAAGAAGCCATTGCTGTTTCACATTGGGACTTGAGGGGTAGTCTGTCAGGGAAAAGCTTCCTCTGAAAATGAGGCCAAGTTGTTTGGACTTAATATTCACTCAGATCCCATCTTCTATTATAGATGTAAGAAAGGAAGGGACTTTTAAAAAATCTCCCTGTAATAGAGTGGTAGATAGGTCATCCTAGAAAGAGTTTAAGGACTCTCTATACCCGGAAGGAGCCGAAAAACAAATGTAAGGGACGTAAAACCGTTCAACAAAGTATTGATGAAACTCACTGGTTTACATCAACCATCTTATGAAAATTATTGCTTGACTAAACCTCTGTCTGAAAGTTCCTCTAATTGCTCATTTTTGTCCCATACTTATTTCCTTTTTTTTTTTTTTATTTTAGTCGAAATCTCAGTGTCACCCAGGCTGCAGTGCAGTGGCATGCTCGTGGCCACCACAGCCTCAACTTGCTGGGCTCAGGCGATCCTTCCACTTCAGCCTTCCAAGTAGCTAGAACCACAGGCACTCGCCACCATGCCTGGCTAATTTTTTGATTTATTGTAGACATGAGGCCAAGTTGCCTAACCTATTCATGAACCCCTGGGCTCAGGTAGTCCTCTTGCCTCCACCTCCCAAAGTGCTGGGATTATAGGAGTAAGCAACCGCGCCTGGCCCCATACTTATTTTCATTTATTATTTTAAAATTTATATATTTTGAAATTTTTCTCAGATTTACTTACTGAAAAAATTGAATAATTACCCATCAGTTAGTGACAAGTTCCTCATGCTTAAAATGAGAAAATGGGTTCTAATTTGATCTTAAGTGTTCATGGTAAAGACAATCACTGTTGGAAAGAAAACTTTACTTCTAAAACAAACCAGCAGAGGGAGCCCTGGCCTAATTATAATTACCAATATCCTCCAGTGTGTTAGTCTTCCTAAATTTGTAGGAGCTCCAAGGTGGCCATTGTGAACCAGCTACTTGTGCTTGGATATGATAAATATATATACACAATGCAGTTTTTCCCCAAGCCAACTTTCCTTATAAGAACAGTCTCACAAATCTTAAAGAACTCGCGTGAGTGAGTCTGTTCTGAACTTAATAGAATATGGTCTTTAGAGCAAGGCATAGTGAGTGGGTTGAATCCTCATTTGTGTCGCTTTGGGTTTCATGGTATCCCAGTGCTCTCCCTTCTGTCAATTGGGAGGATGACTGTATACCTTACTAGTTTTTTAATGACAGTTAAATGAGATCATGTCTGCTAAAAGCCTAGCCTAGTAGTCAACATACTATAGCATTGAATAGTCAACTATTTTTAGGCCACAGATTTCATCCTTTCTGTCTTTGCATTTAATTAAAATTAACTTATTATTTTTAAGCATTTCATTTCTCTCTATTGTTTTTTAATCACAATTTATCTGTTGTTCTTCTCCTTTTTTTTTTCTTTTGTGTTGAAGTCTCACTTGGTCACCCAGGTTGGAGTACAATGGCATGATCACAGCTCACTGCAACCTGGACTTCCTGGGCTTAGGCTATCCTTCTGCCTCAGTCTCCCAAATAGCTGGGACTGTAGGCACATGCCACCATGCCCAGCTAATTTTTAAAAATTTTTTGTAGGGACAGGGTCTCATTGTGTTGCTTAGATTGGTCTCAAACTCCTGAACTCAAGCAGTTCTCCCACTTTGGCCTCCCAAAGTGATTGGATTACAAGCATGAGCTGTCATGCCTGGCTTTTATTCTTAAAATATACAGGGCCGGGCTTGGTGGCTCAACCTGTAATCCCAGCACTTTGGGAGGCCGAGGCGAGTGGATTGCCTGAGCCTGTGGGTTTGAGACCAGCCAGGGCAACTTGGTGAGACCTCATCTCTACAATTAAAAAAAAAAAATTACCCAAGCATTGTAGCGCTCGCCTATAGTTCCAGCTGCTTGGAAGGCTGAGGTGGAAGGATTGCCGGAGCCCAGCAGGTCAAGGCTGCAGTGGCCATGAGCGTGCCACCGCACTCCAACCTGGGTGACGGAGTGAGACTCCAACTCAAAAAAATATATATATATGTGTATATATATATATACACACACACACACATACATGAAGCCAAAAACACCTCCATTAGAATAAAGCGGTAGTTCCTATCATAGATTGACCTTTAGGTTCTTGCACTTACCTAATTAAACCATTACTTTAAAAATATGAACACTGAGCTTTTCATTATTTTCAAGGGAAAAAAATGTTTTGTGGGTTATGGGAACGTAGTTGATGGGATGGGGTTTCAGCCTTGTAAGCAGCTTGCACCACAGTTTCCTTGGTTAATAAATAGGCATGTTTATTTTTTTCAAGTCATGATATTTTTGAGTCAGGCTGTTTTTGTTATGTAAGGCGTTTTTGTTTATTATTGGTACATTTCAAATGTGTGTTTGTTTGAAAACTTGAATGTTAAAGAACAAAAAAAAGAGGGTGAAGAAAACCCAACTAATATTAACAGAACTGCTTTTAGAATAGAGCACATTGCCTATTTGCTTTTTTGGTATTCAAATACACTTTCCAGCAGCTAAAAAAGTTTGGGATTTCACTCAGGGGAGATGAATAGGAAAGTTTTTTGAGAGTCACTCAATTCAGAGAGGTGGTGTTCACCATAATTTTATTTATCAACCTATGATTATGGAGATTTGGGGAAAATTACATACATGTGATCATTGGCATTAAGCATAGGTTTTCAAATGTCAGTTGTGTTTGTGAGTACTTTTTGTTGCCTTCAGTAGTGTGCTAGTACTGTTTTTTTCTAAACCAGATTCCATTTTGGTTAATCAAGTATTGCTAACATTCTTTTGGGGGGGAGGGAGCAGATACGCTGACAGTAGGTTGAACTGAATAAAGTACTTTAATTTTTTTGTTCTAATGTTGGAAAGAGAAGCTGTGAGGGCTCTGAGGATCTTACAATGGGTCTTCCTTGAAGCCTCCCACCACTGAATGGCAAAAGCTCCTGACCATAATCTTGACAAAGTTTTTGACTATAGGAAAATGTATTCCCACTAAAGTGAGTCTGAGGTTGAAGGAGTATTAATCCCACTCAGATTTCAAAGTCATGTGGCTAAGTAGTTACAGAGTACTTAGTGTGTGCCTCCCCACCCCTCCACGTAGACACACACATATACACACACACTTTCTTTCAAGGTAGACCTAAATTAACTTTTCCCCAGGGCTAGCCTGGCCTGTCCTTAACACACTTACATTACATTATCTTCTCAGATTCTCTAAGGCAGTGCTTTGCAGTTCTTTTTAAGTGGTAGTGCTGTTTTGTTTTGTTTTCTCAGAGCCATAAGAAATAAAACAGAAATCTTTCGTTGGAAAAACAAAAAGCTACTGCTGTGATTTTTGTCCTTCTTCTGTCTCTCTTTAGTTCCGCATGTTACGCTCAAAGATGAGACGTATTCCAGCCCACTGCCTTGGATTTGAGCTACTTGGTTGTCTGAGTGTGATCACTCATAACTCATTTTTTTCCTGCAGGATTTTCAGTCAATGCATCATCGGAGCGACTCAATATGGGTGAAATAGAGACTTTGGATGACTACTGAGCACCTGCCAGAGAACTGGCCTTCCTTCTCCTGTCTGCCAACTATGGAGTCTCCACCTTTGGATACAACACTTATTCACCATTTACTCTCTCACTTTGCAACAAATCACAGAACCGATCATCTCAGGCTTTTTCTTCTAGCCCTTTGTGTTCCAGATTCTTTAAACTGTTTTTGTTGGCGAATATCTCAGACTGTAGATAAGTGGACTGGACCCTGTGTCTTGGGGGTGGCAGTTAGGATTATTCCCCAACAAGGCTGATTTTGGGCAGCACACGTCCACTGTGCTGTGATTTCACCTACTATCTCCTGGAAAGTGTGTTGGGATCTGCCAATAGCAGCTTGCTTTCTTTTGTCACTTTTTTCTTCTGTTTTGTTTTTTCTTCTTCTCCTTCCCCCACCCCTCACCTCCCCAATTAGGGGAAGAGGTCTAACTGGTGCAATCATGAAGAAAGTTAATGGTTAACAGACACTGGCCAGCAACAAAACATCCCATGGACTGTGACTCGAGGGTCCATCAGAGACAGTTAGAGCTTTCCCAGTCTGAATGTTGCATTGCCACGGCTAACTTTGGGATTGCATCAGGAGCCCTGAGTGGGGTGGAGTTTAGGTTGGTTTGATGTTGCACATCCCTCATCTATTCTTTCTGAGCATCCTTTCGGAGAAAGAATTTATGTTTTTCTTCATTAGATAGTGACTCCTGAGCAAGCTGACTTCTCCCCTGGCATACTCCAACCTGATTGGTCAAAGGAAAAACCCTATGACCTGGGAGAGGGACTTATTCTTAATTTTTCTTTCTTACAAAACTGATTTTTCCCATAAATATTTTTACTTCAGAGGACTAGGACCAGTTTGTTTTGGGCCCTTCTGCTGAAAATTTGTCTCGTTTAAGAGGCAGTTAGGATCTTTATCATATGTATGAATTTGTATAATTTCATTTTGGATAGGGATAAACTTTTGCTTCTGATAAAAGCCTGGAATTTCATCTGGTTCCTCAGAGCATTGCGTGTGTGTCTTGCTGTGGCCTGGAAAAGGTTTTGTTTAAAGATTCTGGGATGGCAAGTTGCTTGTCTTTTCTGAAAAGAGAATGTACAAAACCTGACCAACTTTAAGACCTTCATCCATGGAAACCACTATTCAGGAGGATGCAGTGGGCTGGAGGGAATGGGTGAGAACAGGAGCGGAAAGCCCGGGCCGACTTCTGGTCACTGCCTCCTAATACCTTTCACTTCAAGTAGAAATGTACTCAAGTCCTATTTATAAACAGGTATTCTTCCTGCCTCCACCAAACCCCTACAGAACATAACCCGGCATTGCCACTCACACTTAGGTTGGAGCTTCGGGTGACTGCACCTGTGCTAACAGTGCATGGTTTGGTCGGCTCCTGGTCAGGCACCTATGCTTTTTGTCATTGTTGCCTGAAGAAGGCTGGAGTTGCTCTGAGAGCAGTTTGGTCTTGGAGAATTATATTTGACTTCTATTTTTATCATTTTGGTTCACCATTCTCCCTATCCCTTCTTGCCTCCCTCCCTCCTAAACATGTATAATAACTATACAGAGACTGCTACAAACTTGTACATAGTTTTTGGATCAAATAGCATGAGGAGATGGGAAACCATTAAAATTGGGACTCCTACTCTCCCTTGCTTTGTAAATTCAAGAGGGGGGTGGGAAAGAGGGATAGTTAAAATGTTTACAAAACTTTAAGCTCCCTCGGAATTTTTGCCAGTGTGGAGGAAAATAAAGAAATTAAATAAAACCTGGTTGTATTCTATCTGAGCTTACCTCTTGTACTCGCCTTTGTTGAGGCTGAGTTTTGCACTAAACTGTTCCTTTTGGCACAGTGGAAAAGCTCCAAGCACCCGAGACATGGAGACAGTCATGGTTTTCTCTGCCAGACCATGGAACACTGGCTGGTTCTGTATTTGAGAATGTAGAGTTCAAGGCAAACATCAGTAAGTTTGACCAAATGTCTTCTCTCCTTTGACTGTCCCTTTCTGCTGTAGATGGGCCCCTGCCCTCACACCAGTGACACACCCCTCTCTGAATGTGCCTCTCTAGGGCTTGTCCACATCTTCTCAACCAGACTCCACTGTGTGTGTGTGTTCAGGAAAAATGGAAATAAATTTTTGGAAATTGAAAGTGGAGTGGACAGATTACAGGGAACGCAGTCATTTTGGTCATGGAACATTCCATTTGCTTAACCAGGAGACTTGCTTCTATCTGCGGAATTTCCCACTTAGTAGAAAGAAACTCTTCCCTGGGAACGTTAGTTTCTGTCTCTCTCAGTTTTACACTCTCTCATATTCTCATCTGCTCACAAAAACCTGCCATTTTCTAATTCCCTTCTATGAACTTATTTCCAAATTTTCTTCACTCTTCCTGAGTTTTGAAGTATTTTGTACACTGTTTGCTTCCAGGTTTTTTTGTTTTGTTTTCTGGAGAATAGAGTCTTACTATATTGCCCAGGTAGGTCTTAAACTCCTGAGTTCAAGCGATCCTCCCATTTCAGCCTCCTGAGTAGCTGGGACTACAGGCATGTACCACTGTGCCCTTTTTAAAAAAATTTAGATATTTGGAAAATGTCCAAAGACAAGACAGTTTGATTATGGAGACTTTCCCCAAGGTAGTTGGTGTTCTGGTTACTGTTGCTGCATAACAAATTACCTCCAAATTGTCTTATAACAGTTGCTTTATTTTGTTGTTAATTTTATGGGTCAAGAATTTGGGAAAGCTCAGCTAGGTAGTTCTTTTCATGGGGTGTCCTGTGGTTGTGGTCGGATGTCTTCTGGGGCTGCAGTTCTTCAAAGGCTTAATTAGGTGGGTTTTCCAAGGTGCTCAGTTGTTTGATGGCAGTTGATGCTGGCTATCAGCTAAGAACTCAGCTGGATTGTGACTACAGAAGCTATATATTCCCTCTCCACAGTGGCAGCTTCAGAGTAATTGGACTTACTGTGTGATGGTTGGCTTCCCCCTAGAAAACCAGGCAGAAACTGTATTACCTTTTCTGAACTCCTCTAAGCTCAGGATTCACGTAGGGTCACTTCTGTGACACTGTATTCCATCAGAGTACTCACAAGCCCCCTCAGACTCAAGGGGAGGGAGCATGGGCCTCTCTCCCATCCTCCTTGAGGAAAGGAGTGGCAAGGTCACATCATAGAAGAGTGTGTGTGATGGGAGATACTGTAGCCATGTGGGGGGAATATCTGCATAAAATGAATTTATGCATATACATCAAGGACTTTATTTTCATTGGCTCTAAATTGAGCATGTTTTATGTTTTTTTGTTTTTGTTTTGTACATGGAGTCACACTGTCTTGTCCAAGCTGATCTCAAATTCCTGGGCTAAAGAGACCCTCCAGCTTTAGCCTCCCAAGTAGCTGAAACTATAGGCATGTGTCAGTGTGCCCAACTTGTATTAATTTCAGGGTGGATATTGGATATTTTCAGGGTGGATAACGAATACACACACACACACACACACACACACACACGTATATCTCCACCCTTCTTTAAAATTGACCTGGTGACAAAACTGGTAATTTTAAACAAAATATCCCTCTCTGCATAATTAATAACAATTAAAATACATGTTTGACTCTAAACAGAAGTGGTCCTTAAACAGAAGTGGTCCTTTGAAATGAGCATACTTCTATGCTGTGCTTCCTATGTATGAAATAGAGCTCCATCAAAAGAGCAGCAGGCATGTACATTCTAAGTAGATTAAGGTACAACTGGAGCACATTCCAAATGGAAGTTGGACTTAAGAGTTGATGGATTTCTTAGAACAACAACAAAAATCCAACTCTGGAGGGTAACTTTGGTGTTTTGAGTTCAGTCACATACTCGTAAGGAAGCTGCAGTGTTTGCTTGGGACCTTGGAGAGTCAGAACCTTGAAGCAGCCAGGTGTGTGACACTTACTTTGCAGATGTTGCTAGATTCCCTGAGAATGATGAACCTATATAGCTTTTGGTAGTGCTAGTTCTGACTGGGAGCCTAAACCTTCAAGAGGTGAGTTTCCCTCCAGGAATTAATCAGTGGGAATGTTTTATAACTAAAGTTACACCATGACTTTGGTTCACAGTATGAGAGAAACAGCACAGAGGTGCTGGTAAGGAAGAGAAGTGAACTTTTTTTCTAATAGCTGCTCTGCGAGCTGAAAGCTGTCACTGCCTCCCGTTTCACTACTGGCAAAGCAGTGATGTCTTGCGAATGGAACTCACAATCACCTCAAAACTCATTTCAGTCCAGCTGATCACAAGAAGCAGAGACATCACTTTTTTTTCCTTTGATTCAGGGTCTCACTCTGTTACCTAGGCTGGAGTGCAGTGGCACAATACTGACTCACTGCAGCCTTGACCTGTGCTCAGGTGATCCTTCCACCTCAGTCTCCTGAGCAGCTGGGACTACAGGCATGTGCCACCATGCCAGGCTAATTTTTTTATTTTTTCAAAATACAGATGAGGTCTCGCTATGTCGCCCAAACTGGTCTCAAACTCCTGGGCTCAAGCAGTCCTCCTGCCTTGGTCTGCCAAAGTGCTGGGATTACAGCTGTGAGCCACCACTCCCGGCCATGACCAACTCTTCAAGGATTGTTTACTTGTGCTCCCTGCCTCCCCCCAGTGAAGCAGTGGTAGATTAGATTCCTTTGGTAGCAAATTGCTTTTTCCTTTGAACTCCTCCTCAAGCATCAGAAATGTTCCTGGGAATGGTCAGCGGGTCTGTATTAGGTTTGGTTGCATGTAGCAAGACACAGAGTAACAAGATAGTTTATTTATTATTATTATTTTTGAGTTGGTGTCTCACTCCATCGCCCAGGCTGGAATGCGGTTGGACACTCACAACCACCCCAGCGTCAACCTGCTGGGCTCTGGCGATCCTTCCGGCTCAGCCTTTCAAGTAGCCGAACTACAGGCATGTGCTACCACACCCAGCTAATTTTTGATTTATGTTGAGATGAGGTCTTGTCAAATTGCCCAGGCTGGTCTTGAACTCAGGCAGTCCACTCGCCTTGGCCTCCTGAAGTGCTGGGATTACAGGCTGAGCCACCAAATCCGGCCTGATAGTTAATTTTCAAGTGAAGTTGGAGATCATTGGTCCAAGGCTTCTGTTTCACCATCCCGATTGTGGCTTCCATCTTCAAGTTCATTCATGGTTCAGAGTGATTGTTAGAGCACCAACCATCATGCTCATATTGCAGGCAGGGGCATGGAATGGGGTGAGGCGAAAGGAGCACACCTCCCTTCTTGGCCCTCTTAAAGGAGCTTTTTTGGGAGCACTACCCAGCGTCTTAAGTCTTACTAGCAAGAATGCAGGCACATAACTACAGTTAGTTGCAAGAAAGTCTGGAGGTTTGGGAATTTGAGTGCTTTGCCATCCCAAGTGCCATTGGAATTGGCAGTTGCAGTCTCTGTCACATTCACTTTAGTCTTCTGTTTTGAAGTGGGAAACATGAGATAGTGGAGCCTTTGCAACACTGACTGGGGAAACAATCTTAGTGGCTACTCCAGTTTTGCTTGTAGACCCAGGAGCCTAATCTTTCCCAAGGAGGGGACTCTCAGTAAACTCTGGGTTCTGTTCTTAGGTAGGTCCAGGGACCTGGAGCAGGTGCCAGTGGCTCAACCTTGCTGTGTGTCTTATTTTCCGATTCTACATAGAATCAGGGTTTTTTTTTTTTTTTTTTGAGTCATGGGCATTTGTTGCCCAGACTGGAGTGTAGTGGCACAATAATGGCTCGTTGCAGCCTTGGCCTCCTGGGCTCAGGCAATCCTTCCAGCTCAGTATCCCAAGTAGCTGGGGCTACAGGCATACACCACCATGCCCAGCTAATTTGTTATTTTTATTTTTTTGTAGAAATGAGGACTTGCTGTGTTGCCCAGGCTCCTCCGTGTGTATCAGAGTACCTTACGGAGGAAAACTGGGAGTGGTTTTTTAAATGGGGGCCCTGGAGTCCAGCAGTCAGGTTTGCACATTTGTCTCATGATCTACTTGGGGCAAGTTTCTCTCTGTATTCCCCCCACCCCACCCCCAACACACATACGCCTATGAAATGAGAACTATCAAGCAGTTGTGATCAATAACTTGAAATGTAGTGACATAGTATTTATTTATTTATTTAGGGAGTTGGAGTCTCACTCTGTCGCCCAGGCTGGAGTGTAGTGGCACACTCACGGCCACCCCAGCATCCACCTGCTGGGCTCTGGCAATCCTTCCACCTCAGCCTTCCAAGTAGCTGGAACCACAGATGCATGCTACCATTCCCGGCTAATTTTTGATTTATTGTAGAGACAAGATCTTGCCAAGTTGCTGCTCTTAAACCCACGGGCTCAAGCAATCCACTCTCTGCCTCTCAAAGTGCTGGGATTACAGGCTGAGCCACTGCACCTGGCCGTGACACAGTATTTGTATCCCAGCATATAATTGCTTGACAAATACTATTTATAGGCCATTTTGCAAGTGAGAAGGGTCTTTGTGGGTGCATATATAGCGACGTAGTAGGGGGAATTAATTTTTTTTTTTTTGAGTTGGAGTCTCACTCTGTCGCCCAGACTGAAGTGCAGTGGCTGCTCCCGGCCACTGCAGCCTCGACCTGCTGGGCTCCGGCGATCCATCCGCCTCAGCCTTCCAAGTAGCCAGAATTACAGGCAGGCGCTACCATGCCTGACTGATTTTTTGATTTATTGTAGAGATGAGGTCTCACCAAGTTGCCCAGGCGGGTCTCAAACCCACGAACTCAGGCAATCCACTCACCTCAGCCTCCCAAAGCGTGGGATTACAGGCTGAGCCACTGAGCCCAGCTGGGAATTACTTTAAATCAGGGCAAGCACCTTCTTAAAATTAGTATGAAGAAGTAACCCCCAGGGGGCAATGTGACATGGGTTCCAGAAGGCTGTATGTCAGCACCAACCTCGTTATTAGCCAGTCCTTCCTGTCCTGTCTCTGGGCCTCAGTTTCCTCTCCTGTTATATGAGGGTTGTCCCAGATCACCTGAGGAACTTGAAACAAGAAGTAAGTGTCCTCAAGTTTCTAATCTGGATTGGGAGGCTGCACTGGAAACTTTGTGTAAGTTCCCTAGGGTTCTGATGGGCAGCCTGTGTAGGTACCCACCAGCCTGGCTGAGCTGGGAGGTTTCAGTCCTGCCTTCCAAGAGTGTGAATGTGAGTGGTGTGTGCAGTAGTGGACTGCAGACACTTGACTTCCTGATGATACATGACAAATAGCCCTTTGCAGTTTTACTGAAGGAGGCCCAAGTTGAAATGCAAGCGTGGTGAACCTTGCGTAGGGAGCCAGAGTTACCTATTAGGATTTTCTGACTTTGGTAACATGAAATGGAGCCTTAAGCAGGTTAGTGTTCCATCATGAAATAGAAACCATCCTAGATAATCAAAAGAAATGTGAAAAGTGGAGGGATTGGGAGGAAAATGAAGGAAGGGAAGGTTATTGAAAGATTAGCAACGAGGGAAGCCACTAACGTCATCTATTAGTCCCATCCATCGGTCATGTCCATTTTTAGGTGACACTCCTAGTCCACTTAGTCTTAATCTGGCTATCTGATAGTATGAAGACTAAATTTTATTATGTACAAATTAATATGGGAAAGTAGAAGGAGAAAAGTTGATTCATATCTATAAACATGTATGTATATGTAGGAAGGTATAAAATATACATAGCTACAGTGCTTATTTCTGTACCTGGTCATGAGACTAGGTGACACTGGTTTGCTATCTTCACTTTCCATTCCAAGTTCCATTCACTCTCTGCCAACCCCTCATCTGCTGAATGACCTGAGCCTTCATGCCCAAGGGATCTGAGGCTGCAGTAGTCATGCGGTCATTGGGTTGCTGCTGTCTCCAGTCAGTTTTTTTAATGAAAAATTTAAATATACCCAGAAGTAAACTAACTCCTACCTAATATAACAAATGCCTACCTAATATAACCCAGTTTCAACAATGATTAATACTTTGCCCATTTTGTGATACTTATCAAACTTTGTTTCCTTAGAATTTTTTTTTTAAGTTTTTTTTTTTGAGAGATGAGGTCTCACTATGTTGCCCAGGCTGGTCTCAAACTCCTGGTCTCAAGCAGTCCTCCCACCTGAGCCTCTCAAAATTCTGGGATTAATATAGGCATGAGCCACCACGCCCAACTTTCTTTCTTTCTTTTTAAATTTTTTTTGTAGAGACAGGGTCTCACTATGTTGCCCAGGCTGGTCTTGAGCTTCTGGCCTCAAGCAATTCCCCTGCCTCAGTCTCCCAGAGTGCTGGGATTACAAGCGTAAGCCACCACACCTGGCCCTCTTAGAATATTTTAAAGCAAGTGCCAGATGCCATGTCACTTATAAATATTTTAATGTACATGGTAACAGAGGACACTTAAAAAGGAGCGAGCCGCAATGCCTTATCGCCTTTAACAGCAATCCCTGTCCAAAGATGACTCTCAGTCTCAAGTGTCTTTTTATAAAGTTTGATTCAAAATCAAAATGATGTGCATTGCATTGGGTTGTTATGATTTAAATCTCTTTTAGTCTTAACAATTGTACCTAAAAAAAAAAAAAGTTGAAAAACTGGATCATTTATTCATAGAACAGTCCATATTCTGGATTTAGCAGGGAGTGTCCTTATGGTATAAATTTCCCCATCTCCCCCATCTCTCCTGTAAATGAGATTTAGAAGCTTGACTAAATCCAGGTTGTCTCTGCCCCACTCCCCCCATAAGAATACTTTTTTGGTGGCGTGGTATCCTTTCTGCTGCTGCATAGTCACATTGGAAGCAAAATTGTCTGGTTGTTGCATTTTTACTTACGTCAGAATTCATCCATCCTGTTGCTATCAGGTTGACTCACCCACATCAAAAATCCTATAGCTCTTACATTTAGCAGTTTAACAGACGATTATTGCCTAGGTTTATTTAATTAGTCATTGAAAAACTGATTTTTGCGGGAAGAGGGTGCTTTTTATTTTAAACTAACTTCAGACTTTAAAAAAAGTTATAAACCCAGTACAAAGGACTCACACATAAACTATCTTCACCCAAGTTTTCACTTGTTAGCATTTTACCATATCTGTTTTATTACTTTCTCTCAATAGCTACATTCAAGATTTTTTTTTTTTTTTTTTAATCTCTCCCATAGGTCTTCACAAACATCTGGCGGTCAGAAGAAAAATTTTTAAATTAACAATTTGAGAGTAAGTTGTGTACATTATTTCCCTTATTCCTAAACACTTCAGGGTGTATTTCCTCAAAACAAGGTCATTCTCTTACATAACCACAGTATAGTTATCAAAATCAGAAAACGAATAATACAATGCTGTTAATAGCTGGGCTTCACTCATATTTCACCAATTGTTCCACTAATTTTTGTATTTCTTTAAAAAGGTGCAGGATGTCATTCATGATCACTTTTGCATTTACTTGTCGTGTTTTTCTTTTTTTGAGTTAGTATCTGGAGACTGGAGTGCAGTGGCAGGGTCACGGCTCACCACAGCCTCAACCTCTTGGGCTCAAGGGATCCTTCTGCCTCATCTTCCCTAGTGGCTGGGAACAGGCACATGCATCACACTTGGCTAATTTTTTCCATTTTTTTGTAGTAGAGGTGAGGTGTCACTATATTGCCCAGGCTGATCTGGAACTCCTGGGCTCAAGCAATTCTCTCATCTACGCCTCCCAAAGTGCTGGGATTACAGGCTTAAGCCACGGCACCCTGTCCTAGTGATCATGTTTCTTGAGTCTCCTTTCATCTGGAACAGTTCCCCATCTGTCTGAATCTTTCATAACTTGCTGTTTTTCTTAGCGTGGAGGACAATTACTTTTTAGAATGCCCTCAGTTTGAATTTGTCTAATGTTTTCTCATGATTTGATGCTATTTGGCAGCAATACTATAGAAGCACGAGACACATGATGCCAGTTTAAGGCATTACCAGTGATGTCAGCTTTAACTACTTGGTGAAGGTGTTGTCTGCCAGGCTTCTCCACTGTAATGATTTTTCTCTTTGTGGGAGATGCTTTGGGGACTATTTTTTTTTTCTCTTTTAATTTTTACTTAAAATTGTGGGGTACAATTCAGAGCTAGGTATACAAATAATCACTGTGCAGGGACACTTATTGATGAGGTATGCCCCCCCTTCCCCAGGCAGATATTGACTACTGTCAATCCCACCTCCCCGCAGTTTCCCACCACTTTTAATCCTTTTCTTATAGTAATACAGTAGTTGTTCAAGGTCCACTTATGAGTAAGAACATGTGATATTCAGCTCTTGGCTTCTGTGAGAGATCACTCAGTATTATAAACTCTAATTCCATTCATGTTGCTGCGAAGTTCATGTTTTTGTTCTTCTTTATGGCTGCATAGTATTCCATTGTGTATATGTACCACATTTTAAAAATCTAGTCCTCTTTTGATGGGCAGAACAGTTGGTTTCACGTTTTTGCTATTGTGAATAATGCTGCGATAAACATATTTGTGCAGGTATCTTTTTCATAGAGTGACCTGAGTTCTTCCAGGTTTATTCTCAGTAGGGAAATTGTGGGGTCATATGGAAGGTTGATTTTTAGAACTTTTAGGAATCGCCACACTGATTTCCACAGAGGCTGAACTAGTTTGCACTCCCACCAACAGTGTAGAAGTGTTCCCTTTTTGCCACATCCTCTCCAAGATCTGTTATTTTTTTAGTTATTGATGATGGCCATTCTGACTGGAGTTAGGTGGTATCTCAGTGTAGTTTTAATTTGCATCTCCTTGATGACTAGTGAGTCTGAACATTTTTTCATGTGTCTGTTGGCTGTTCGTATGTCGTCTTTTGAGAAGTGTCTATTCTTATCTTTAACCCACTTTGTAATGGGGCTGTTTATTTTTTTCTTTTCGGCATGTTTGAGTGTTAGGCCCTTGTCAGACATGGGGTTGGCAAATATTTTTTCCCAATCTGTGGGCTGTCTCCCTCCTCTCTTGATGATTTCTTTGGCTTTGCAGAAGCTGGTCAGTTTAATGAGGTCCCACTTATCTATCTATCTTACCTCTTACGGTCTGGGCACTTTGGGCTTTGATCAAGATTTGGTTGCCAGTTCCAACTTCCATAAGAGTGTCTCCTGCGTTTTCTAAGGTTCTTACAGTTAGAGGTTTTACATTTAGGTCTGTGATCCATTTAGAATTAATTTTTATGTATGGGGATAGGTATGGGTCCTGTTTTAATCTTCTGCATGTGGTTATCAGTTTTCCCAGCACCATTTACTGAATAGGTTCTCCTCTCCCCAGTAGTGGGAGGTTGGGGGACTATTTAAATATCCAATTTCTCATCAAAATTTCATCCACTAGTTTTAGCATCTATCGATGATTCTTGCTTGAATTGTTATTACTAAGGTGTTTGCCAAGTATTCCTTTTACATTTATTCATCAACATTCTACTATAAGGCAGAGGTTTTTTTTTGAGTTGGAGTCTCATTCCATTGCCCAGGCTGGAGTGCAGTGCAGTAGCACCCTCACAGCCACCCCAGCATCAACTTGCTGGGCTCAGACAATCCTTCAGCCTCCAGCCTTCCAAGCAGCCAGAACTACAGGTGGGTGCTATCACGCCTGGCTAAGTCTTTTATTTTTTTTATTGTAGAGATGAGGTCTTGCCAAGTTGCCCAGGCTGTTCTAGAACCCGTGGGCTCAGGCAATCCCCTCACCTCAGCCTCCCAAAGTGCCGGGATTACAGGCTTGAGCCACTGTGCCTGGCCAAGGCAGAGCTTTTCATGCACACACACATTCATATGTAGTGTGTAACAACCATTATCTGATATTTTTTTGGTGCACAAATAGTCCATTTGGAGCTGGCTTCCATGTCCTTTTGCATATCTCCAGCATACTTTGAGCACTTTCTTACTCATACTCTGAGCACATTCTAGGCACATCATCTATTTTTACTTTCTCAAATATGGAATTAGTCATTTCTCCAAGGAGCCTGGGTTCCTTTTGGTGAGGAATGGTATCTAGAAACCAAAATCTGGACACTAGGTGTGCTCATTGCTGGGGTTTCATTGCTTCTAAATTGTACCCACAGATGAGTTGGGGAGTTTATGTGTATATGTACAGATAGTGCATTTACATAGCTGTACATATCTATTTACCTGTACCTACCATGAGTTCATGATGATATCTTCAATTTCAGTTCGACACCACAGGATCATTCTAATCTGTGTCCTTTCCATATTTGAAATTCTCTTCTCTGATACTGAGAAACCTGACTCCAATTATCCTCAATATTGCCTTCTTCACTTAATACACCAAAGTGGTTACACAATTGCTAATCAATACCACTAAGAGCTGCAAGCCTTTTACTTATCTACCCTAAAGGTATACTTCCAACCTTATAGAAATACATGTACAAGATTATTCATTGCAGCTATCTGTGTTACTAAGACTGTTTTTCTGGTCTGAGAGTGTATTAAGTAAATGCATAGGTAAAGTCTGTTGGGCTAATGGAGCATGCATCAAGGGCTTAGGCCTTACCTTATGCCTTGTCCTATCTCCCCAGGATAGATTCTCAGCCCACTCCAGTGCCTTGACAGCCTTCTCTCCCTACTCCTCCATTGAGATGGATTCAGGCCACAACTCCATCTATCACTTCATAAGCTCTCACTTTGGTGAGCACAATGGCATTTTGAGTATCCAGAGATTAGTGTCAACACAGAGTCAGTGTTGAATGATCCCTGAAACATGTATATATCTCTTAACCCCCAGTGCACAGCTATTCTGATCTATGGCTGCCAACATGTTTGAGAAGATTTGAAGGAAGTTTTACTGTTTTGTCTTTTTGTGGCCATCTTGCTGGGACCTTCCTTAATGGTAAGTCTCCTCCCTTTCTGTCAAGAGATTCTGGGTCTTGGAACTAGGTGACAACCTTGATGCTCATTGTGGTAAATACAGATTTCTGTTCACTTGTTTTTTGGGGTTTTTTTTTGTATATTAAATAACTCAGTAGTCCATCTATTTTGTTCCTAGGGGCTTCGTCTTTACTATCCTTGGCAGTTTTTGCATCAGCCTTGCCTGTGGCAGTTCAGTGCTGCCACTCGGCCTTTGGTGCTTTAGAATCACATTATTCCCATTGAAACCAGTGATCATCAACCCTAACCTTCAGAAAGTAGCCACTGCATGACTTTTTTGAAGACACTGGTCAAGCTGGGTGCAATGGTTAATGCCTGTAATCCCAGCATTTTGGGAGTCAGAGGGAAAGGATTGCCTGAGCCCAGTCTGGGCAGCTTGGTGAGACCTCGTTTCTACAACAAATCAAAACAATTAGCCAGGCTTGGTGGCATGCACCTTTAGTTCCAGTTACTTGGAAGGCCGAGAGTAAGTCAGAGTCACTCTGAGCACAGCAGGTTGAGGCTGCAGCAGCTGTGAGCGTGCCACTGCACTCCAGGCTGGGCAACAGTGAAATATATATGCAAAAAATATATATGCTGGTCTTCTTAACAACACATCTCTCAATGCCTTAGTAAAAGGGAGTATACTTTGGGACCTACTAAAAATGTAGTTTGTGGATTTGTGTCACCTAACATAAATCCGTCTCAGTGTTCCTTTCTTCCTAAGCCTTTGGCTTCCCTCCTCTTCGTTAAGTTAGGCTTCTCCATCTCATTGCATCTGTTGAGCCTCTGTCCCTCTACTATTGAGCCTAGGTTTTGGTCAGTCAACTAAACAGAGATACTCCAAGAGCTTGAGTTGAAAAACAATTCGGAATCTTCATTAACCACACCCCTGTCAGTACATGTGGCCTGATCTGATGTCATAGTCACATCTTGTCCATTTAGTCTAACACTTTAGAATTCATTTCCACACTAGGTTTGTATTATAGATTAGTAGACTTACATACTTGGTACTTAGTTGGTGATTTGTTGCTAGCATAAATTAATCATAGTTTTAGTTTGTATTTATTTTTTCCTAAGTCAGACTTTGTGTTTGTTCTTAGGAACGCTGATATCTAACTCTAGTTATGGGTATGAAGGCAAGAAGGGGTTGTCAGGGTGGGTCTTGCTTTTCTTGTAAGGCAACTTAATAGGAGAGGTTATTATTCAGACGAGAAAAAGCTATTCTCTTCAGACAGAAGTGCCTGCTGCTTCTGCAAGGGAGGCCTAAGGATTTGTAGGTGGATGATTCTCAGATTTGACCTACTCAAATATCCCCATTCCAGATATCGGTATCTCATTCCTTTCCAATCAGTGCCTTGAATTTCACCTAAGAGAATTAGCAAATCTATGAATTCAACTTAACATTGTAATTCTGCAACCTGCATGATTAAACTTTGGGTCTGATTTGCAGTCAATTATGCCCTGTTACTACAAGAAGTAAGAGTTTTAAAAGACTGCTATAGAAATGCTCTAGTTCTCTGATCTTGCCTTGACCTTAGAATTTAAAGCCTCAAGCTTGTCATTTTCTTTTCTAAGCACCCAGTGCTATAAGTAGTAGCCGATTCACTTGACTGTTTTTTTGGTCATAATCACCACCATAAACATCAAGTACAGCATTCACATGATCCTTTAAACCTTGTCTTTAATGGACACATTATGCTAAATGACTGCAAGTCTCAGTATATGGCATGCCGTGTGTTACCAGCATCTCATTTTCCACTGGAAATGAGCTTCACTGTATTCAAGTTCAAGCCAGAAACAGATCTCTGAGTGTCTATTTTCTGGTACCAAGTACTGTGCTGGTCAGAGTCTGACTAGAAAACAGAGACCACTCTAGGTATTTCAAACAGAAGGAGATTTAACACAGGTTGTTTTTGTTTGTTTGTTTTTTTACAGGATTGAGGGAGAAAAGAGGGAAGGGCAGGTTACTCAGAAATTAGACACTGTAACTTAAAATCGACACCACACTGGGCTGAGGCGCAGAAATTACTCAGAGGCCAGAAAACTGTCAATAGGACTCCTGAAGAGGATCCAGGAGCCTATACTTCCAGCCTTGTATGGCTGCCCCTGCAGCCACCACCACCTGACCTTTTGTCACTAATGTTACTGTTGCCAATGCTGCAGCCACTACCACCCAAGATGCTGTCAGAAATCTGAAGTAGAAAGAGTCATTTCTCCTCCCCATCCACCCTCCATCTCCCACCGGTGCCTCCCACTGGCAGATCCTAATAGGAAGTCAGCTGGTAAAAAGTGTGAGGACTATGATGGGGATCTGAATCTATATGACCTTGCTACATGATGTTGCAGGCACAGAAAGGTGAGGATAGAGGGGGCAGCCTGAGAGCAAATAAGCAAATGAATGAATGAACAAGGGAGAAGATACTCAATGTCAAATCTATCCCAGAAGTCCCAGATGATTGGATTCAAATAAGTTCAGTGGGCTAAGCCTGGTACTAGGTTCTGTGAATGCATTTGTTGGTGAACAAAAATAGACCCTGCTGTACTGGAACTTAACAGTCGTAGGGTGGAGACAGACACAAAAACAGTGAACACTTCATCTGAAGGCACCAATTGCATATACCTGATAGGATTTTAAAAACTCTAAAAATATAGATCACCCTACTAAATATATAGACCAAAAAAAAAAATAAAGAGAAGACTCTTCACAAAAGTGGATATTCCTATGGCCAATAAATATAGAAAGGTGGTTAACTTTATTAATCATGGAAATGCAAATCAAAACCACAGTGAGATACCACCACATACCTATCAGAATGACTAGAAGAAAAAAAAAAGACTGGTAATGCCAAGTATTGGTGAGGATGTGGAGAAACTGGAACTCTCCTACTGCTGATGAGAGGATAAGCTGAAAGAAACACGTTGGAAAACTGCTCGGCAGTATCTACAGAAGTTCACCATATATCTACCCTCTGACCTAGCAATTCAATATTGAGATATAGAACCAAGATAAATTTGTGCCCCTGCCCACTAAAAGGTATGTACAAAGAATGTTCAGAGGGCCAGGTGCAGTGGCTCAAGCCTATAATCCCAGCATCTTGGAACGCCTAAGTGAGATTGCCTGGGCAACTTGGTGAGACCGCGTCCCTATAATAAATCAAAAAATAAGCCGAGCATGGTAGCGCATGCCTGTAGTTCCAGCTACTTGAAAGGCTGAGGCTATGGGATTGCCGGAGCCCAGCAAGTCGAGGCTGTGGTGGCCATGAGTGTGTCACTGTACTCCAGCCTGAGCGTCAGAGTGAGACTCTGACTCAAAAAAAAAAAAGAATGTTCATAGAAGCTGTATTCATAAAAGCTCAAATCTGGCAAGAACCCAAATGGATATGGATAAATAAAGGGGACAAATGGATAAAAGAATGGATAAATTGGACATATTCATACAGTTGAATACTATTCAGCGGTACAAATGACCTGCTACATGCAGCAACGTGGATGAATCTCAGAGTGTTGAATGAAAAAAGCCAGACGAGAGTTCATATCAGATGAGTCCATTTATTTGAAGTTCACAAGTAGACACCTAAGTCTACGGTAGTAGAAGACAGCGTGACTGGGGTGGGCACAAGGGAGCCCTGTTAGTGTGCTGGACCAGAGGAGAGTGCCTGGGAGGCAAAGAGCAAAAGAGGATGTAGGCATTTAATGACATGAACTTGTCTGGAAAGCTAGAGCTGCCACAGAGGGGATCAAAACTGCTTTAAAAGTGCTTTTTTACCCAGCACTGTTGAGCACCTCCTCTTGGCTGGGCACGAAGAACCCAGACGTGAGCACAGCCAGCCTGCACTCAGTGCTGACTGCCTAAGACTGAGTCTCCCAGAGCCTGGGCCACAGGCACTAAAATGCAGATTCCTGGGCCCATCCAAGACCCACGGAAACAGAGTGGCCAGAGACACCTGCATTTTTTTAAGTTCCCTGGGTGATTCTTTTGCACAAGGAAGTTTGAAAACCTCTCACTTACTTTCAGTGGTCCATGTGAGAGACAGAGGGGCGCTAGGGGTGGAGGAGGGGGGGGAGAGAGAGAAATTTTCTCTTTCCCTCTCTGAGGGTGGAGCAGGTCAGGAAAGCAGGTCTGTTCTGTAAACTTTTGCTCTGTGTGTGTGTGTGTGTGTGTGTGTGTGTGTGTCTTCTGCGCGCAAGCGTGTGGGGGGCGGGCACGGTGTCCCAGGAGGACAGAGTTTGCATTGATGAAAACCCTTCCCAGCCCTTTGATGCCTCTTTCCCGCTGCCCTGAAGTTAACCAGCTCAGTCCTCTGTGCATCCCGCCTGCTGGCCGTGCTCATTCCAGCCAGGATGGCATCCTGTCTGGCCCTGCGCATGGCGCTGCTGCTGGTCTCTGGGGTCCTGGCCCCTGCGGTGCTCACAGGTAAGGGGTGTGGGCCCTCGGCTCGGCCGTCACCAGCTTCTCAGGGCCCAGAACTACGCTGGAGCCAGACTCTCCAATATTCAGTGAGTGGAAGCCCCTCATGGGAGATGGGGCAGCCATTTGGGATGATTCTTTAAGGAGCTCCCATGAAACTAACTGGCAGCAGCTGTGCAGGACAGATGTCTCAGGGAATTGTTAGCAACAGGGATGATAGCCTCTGAAGTAGCAGGATGACTTGGGGATTGGGCCCAGGGATGTTTAGCTGTCGGGGGAACATGGGGGATTACCCTAGCATTTTAAAATCTGATGGTGTCCAGATAGGGAGGCAGAAGGGGGCACCAGGCACAGGGCATGAAGCTGAGGGGTCAGAGGTCCCAGGTCCCCGGACGGAAGACCACACAGCCTTTGCTGACTTTTCAACACTTCTCTGCTGGTTTTCTGCAATGTCCTTAGAAAATGAAGACCCAGGTACTGTCTCTATCTTGGGAATAGTTTTGAGAAAAAGCACAGGGCCCAAGATCCCTCCCCACAATGGTGTGGACACTGAACTTAGGCTCTGGACTGCGGTCAAAATGGTCGAGTCTGGGATCTGGTGAGAGAGAATCACCCAGGAGGGTCCCAGGTTGCCCTGCACTTGGGAAGGACTGGCCCAGGCTGGCTTCGAAGCCTGAGAGAAAAGGCATAGACAGGTCACAGGCGGTCTTTGCTCCTGAAAGCAAGCAATCTCCATTGCCAAGAGTTGGGCTGAAGGGTAGCCTGCCTCTGTGTCCTGGAGACTGTTTCTAGACCCCTGCAGCCTGAGCTTTGGGGGGTGTCTGTGGATCTGTGAAGGAGGGAAGTAGACCTCAGTCGTGTGTGGCCCCTCACAGCTGCACATCGGAAAGGCATAGGTGACAGCAAAGAGTCCTGGGGCCTGCTGGCCTCTCTCTAGATGCCCCAGGAAGAAGCTTATGACTGGGTTTGTTCTGGCTCAGTCCCTGCCTGGCTGTTTCTTAATCTCTTTGTGCCTTCTCATCTGTAGGATGGCAATGCCCACCATGCTCTGCCTTCCTCGCAGAGGGTCTGTGAGGCCGACATGTTCAGCCATGTGGAGTTTTCAGGACAGGACAGGCATCCAGTTAGTGCTCAGTAAATGTTAGGGAAATGAACATTCAAGGGCCCCAGCCCTTCCCTGAGCACAGGGTAATCTCAGGCAAGGCTACCCCTCCTGCAGGCTGGAAAGGCACCCCGCCTCCCTTCCGGTGGGAGCTGGCGTGGTACCCCCAGGAATTGGGGGAAGGCACCTAAAGTGGAAGGTGGTATCTTCCATCACCTGGAACTTGGGGCTGTGATCCCTGCAGTTCCCCCTGCTCTGATGAAACTGCTCCTCCCTCCCGGTGGCCCAAGGGGGTGGAGGCTCTAGCTCCTGCCTGCCAGGGGCCTGGGGCTGCCTGGCAGCTCCTTGCTTGGCTCCTGCTGTGCAGTCAACTCTCCCAGCTCAGGCCCCCAGCCAGAGGCCCAGGTCACATTGTACCCACACAACATGGGTGGGTGGGCTTCGTCAGCTACCACAGGATGGTTTGGGGACAGCCAGGACCTTGCCTGGCCTCACCCCTCCCCTCTTCCCCTCACGTATCCTACCAAGAGAAGACAGGCCCCAAGGGGCAGGGGGATCAGAGCCTGCCAACCTCACCCTGGAGTCTTCTGGGTTCTGGCTGCTGTTTTTGTTGCCCTTCTGGGAGGGTATTTGGGAGGCACCCTTGGGCTAGAAGCTCTGAGCAGGTGTGTACAAGGCCTTCTGCTCTGTGGGCTGGGGTCCTGTAGTAGACAGAGGGAAGGTGTGGCCCCGTGGGCTGAGACCCAGGCCCAGCCAACTGCCCTCCCTGTTCGGTGCCTGTGGCCGCAGCTACCGAGATGGGGGGGGCAGGCCAGGTTGAGCGGGCGGGAGGCCAGGGCGGGGATGAAAAGGCCCTTCATGACCCGCACAAAGGCCGTCTGTGAGCAAGGGCGCCTAGCCTCAGGGCCCTGTGGTCAGGCTGAGCGTTGAACAAACTTATTTACTGAAAGGCGGGCTGGCTGGGGGCAGCAGGGCTCGGGGAGAGTCTGAGGTGCCCAGGCTTATGGCAGTGCTGCCAGGCCCCGCTTCCCCTGGTTGCCTCGGACAGTGTGTGTAGCTGCACCGCGTTGCTCACTCTGGTCCGTGGAGTCTGGGTCTCATCATGGCCAAGGTGGATGGAAGCTTCTGGTGTCCTACGTGGTCTTCCCCCTTCTCACCCTCAATTTCTGTCACCCCGGCCTCTACCCACAGCTCGCCTGACAAGCCCTTGGGTTCCATCCTCCAAGCCTTTGCTCCTGCCCCGTGTTCACCCCTCCTGGCAAATTGGCTGATGATTGCTTCTGTTTGGGACTTCCAAGAAGGAGAGAGTTTGGGGGAGGACAGGTTATTGCCTTTAAGCTCTGCTTCTCCTTCTTACTACAGCAAATTTAGGAAATACAGAAATAGAGAGGAGGATAAAATGCCTCGGCCCCTGCCCAGCAGCCACCCCTCGTTTGCCGGTGGGTGGTGGCTGAACTCAGGCTGTGGTTCTGGGCGTGTGTCTGCCACCGGGGCACCAGTCTGGGTCTGCAGGGGGCTGGCTGGTCCCTGGTTATTTGGGTGCAGATGGGCCTTGGGCCAGTCTTGGAGGGTTTCCTGTGATAGCCAGCAGCCGCAGGCACACAGCAGCTTGGCTTATGTCTAGGGTTGTCCCCGGGCTGGAGGCAGCAGCTGAGGATGGTGATGATTATAGTTTCCTCCTTGTGCAAGATGCTTAGCAGCATGGCCTGAACCCCGGTTTCATAGGTCACGAAGGTGATGTCAGGGAGTGAAATCTTTCTGCTGAGGCCCCAGGGAGAGAGTGTGATGGTGCTAGGCTAGGACCCAGCTACCCTGATTTGAAAGCCAATGGATCCAGCTCCTGGAGCTTCAGGGACTGGCTGGGCAGGAGGGGGTTGTAAATAGCAGGGAGGAGGTGGTCTGGGCAGGTGTGTGTGGGGAGGGCTGAAGCCTATGTGGGGAGCAGCAGAGAGTTTGGGTCATGGGGTACAGATGTGGGGAGAGCCTGAGTGTGGCTCCCAGCTGACTTGTTCAGAGCGCTGCTTCCCCACAAGGGTGGCTGCTTTGGGGAACGTGAGCTCTGCCTTCTCAGGGGTGCTGGGGCCTGTCACTCCTGAGCTCAGGGCTGATTCCTGCAAATACAACCCAGTTCAGCTGCCCAGGTCACCCACCACCCTGTGGAGGACTCCTTGGTCAGATGCTTGGCAGTCCAAGGTGAACTTTGGCTGGCAGTGGTGGACAGGGAGATGCCTGCCTGTCGGTCTGTCTTGGGGGTGTGGGGAGCAAGCAGGGGCCAGTGGTTTGTCCATTTCTCTGGGTAGACAGGCAGTCTGCCAGTCCCAGACCTCAGGGGCTGCCAAGCCATAGGCACACTCAGGCCTTTTCTTTGCCCTGGCCTGGGAGCCTGAGGTAAGCATGCCTGGAACCTGGAGCCTTCCATGGGGCTCCTGCCCTCCCTGGCTGCAACATGGAAGGTCTGGCTGGGTCACTTTCTCCTCCTCACAGAGTGATCTTCGAGGTTGGGATGGTCTTAGGCTCTGCGGAGGGAAGAAGCTCCACCGGGTTGGCATCAATGAACCTTCCACACTGGGGGGGGTCTCCTTGCCAGGGTTCTGGCTTGGGTCAGCCCTAGGGAATGTGATAGGGGTCACATTCAGAACTGATCCAGGCTTGGGAGAGGCTGCAGGGGCAGGTCCTGGGGATCCAGGGACCTGATAAAATTTTATCATGAAAAGAAGTGAAGTTTATAGAAAAGCTGTGAAAACAATCCCATGAACTCCAATGGACTCTTCACCTAGATTCACTGATTACTACCATTTTGCCACACTGCTCCTCTCTGTCTGTCTGAATACCAAATCCTTTGAGAATAAGTTGCAAACATCATGCCCCTTTGCCCCTGAATTCTTCCTAAGAACAAGGGCACGTTCTTATATACCAGAGTCAGCCATGAAAACCAGGACGTGAACTCTGATGCAGTGCTAAGCTAAAGCCTTATTCACATTCCACCACTGGGTCCCAGAAGTCTATTATAGCATTGCCTCCCTGCCACCCCCATCTGGGAACACACCTTGCATTTGGTTTTCTCCTTAGTCTCTCATCTGGAACAATTCCTCAGTTTTTCTTTGTCTTTCTGGACTTTGGCATTTTTAAAAGGCCTGGTTATTTCAAGACTGACCCTTCCTCGTGGTTTGTCCTAGGTGGGCACCATGGTAGGAAAACTTCAGAAGTTTATCTGTGTCTTCTCAAGTATCTGCTATCTGGGAGCTGGTGAGCCTAGGAGCAGGCTGTGTGTCTGACTTGACTCTGTGCTCCTGCCCCGGTGCTAAGGGACAGAGCCACAGGGACACGGGCCAGCCAGGGCAGTTAGCAGAACTGTAGCTTCCCTGAACATTTCTTGGGAAGCACAGCCTGTTACTGCATCATCCAGGGGCTTCAGACCACCACCAGCGTGTACCACCATGGCCCACCTTAGCTGAACTTGAGTCTTGGCTCTGAAAGACAGATAAAGATATAAGAGAGAACCCCCCCCCCCACAAACGAAATTTATTTTTAAAACATTGTGTATTTATTCTTACATGTTTAAACTTCAGTCACCTTCAAAGTACTCTGATACAATACACCTATCAAGACACTTTTTCTGCTGCTCAAAGTAGTTTTTGAACTCAACAATTCTGATGCCTTTTAGTGCTTTTGTCGTTTTTGTTTCACCTCTTACACAAATGGCAGAACATTTCCCTTTGGGGATTTTTTTCATCAGGGAAACAAAGTTGCTCGGGGCCAGATCAGGTGAATGGGGAAGATGGGACATGGGGTCATGCCATTTTTGGCCAAAAGTCGCTAAACACTCGGTGCAGTGTGGGCAGGTGTGCTTGTAAATCACCCATCATGAAACAGGCAAATATGTTGAAAGAATCTCCAAGAAAAAAAAAATTCACTGAAGCCAAACGCAGCCTCTCACAACACTAGATGGTATACTGATGCCGATGGGTTCCTGGAACACTTACCTAATGGGGGAAGCCTGTAATATAAAGGGTATGCCCTCCAAAAGATACTTCTGGATTTTTTCTTTTTTTTTTTGAGGTCCTCTCTTGTAGTTCCCACAATACAGCATAGTTGGAACAGGAAGAGAAAGTGTGTCATGATGCCCCCTAAGCCCATCCTAGGGACCTGCCTGAGATCACAGTCTTGATCATAGTTGAGATGAGGGCACAGGTCTTGGGATCACAGTCTTGATCACAGTTGAGATAAGGGCACAGTAGAATGTCAGATGGTCAGGCTAGGGTGGAAAAAGGCCTAGAGCCTGTCTACCATTCTGGTCTTGAACTCTACTAAGAAGGATGGATAGGCCCAGGGCTGGGGTGGGGAGTGCAACTAGTGTGGCCTGGCTGATGGGGGTACGGAACTGAGGTTGTCATGCAGGCCTCCCTTCTTGTGAGCCCTGAGAATGTCTCCTTCCTACTCTCTGGGGTCCCCGAGTGCCCCAAACCTTGCTAACTCCCAACCCCATGAGCAGAGAAGGGCTCTTGCAGAAAAGCTGCCTAGGGCCTCATGTGCTGACTGCAAAACGGCTTATGCAGAGGCCTCCCTTACCCTGTCTGGTCCCTTTCACTGGCCAGACACCCCTCCACCCTGCCCTTCAGGAGGCAGCCATGTGAGGGCTTCAGTTTCTTCGGATATAGAGTCCCCTGGGCTGGACTCTGTGGCCTGTGGGTTGCATGCTTGGTCCAAGGAGGGCCAAGGAGGAGAAGCAGGGTGCCTGTGCCCCTGCAGTTCAGGGCCCACCTCTTGTTCCATTCCCTGGGGCAGTGGAGCCCTCATGGGTCCTGGTGTCTTCCCCAAGGGTGAAGGCTGACGTGTGTCTGCCCTGTGATGGCAGGGGATCCCTCACAAGGGTCACCTCACCTAGGCCCACACAGCCCGGCAATTCAGATAGGAGAGGCCAAGCCCTTGCCCAAGGTCTTGGGGTTTGGGCCCCTGTCCCCTGCCTCTGCTGCCGACCCAGGATTCTCACAGCCTTCTGCGGCCTGTTGGTCGCTTACTAGCCCCCTCCCTCCATTAATCTGTCCTCACTTGAGCTAGCCCAGAGAGGGCTCTGTGGGGACAGACACAAAGCCATTTCGAAGGTGCCCCGCCTGTGGAATGGGAGGGATAGTGTAGTGCTGTCCTCCCCCCCACCCCCCCGCGCGCGCACACAGCTCCTCCTCTCTGAGTTGGTTAACCTGGGGTGAGGGGGATAATGTGCCTATCAGCCCTGTCGCCTGGGCCCCATCGCCTGTCCTTGGCCTTGCAGCCGAAGGTCCGCAGGAGCCCGTGCCCACCCTGTGGAACGAGAACGCCGAGCTGCCATCAGGAGAAGGCCCCGTGGAGAGCACCAGCCCCGGACGGGAGCCCGCCGACACAG